>NC_084733.1:35442292-35444792 GCF_033978785.1 Entelurus aequoreus
TATGGAGGCACAACTTCTTCACCAGCCAGGGTCTATTAAATTGACAGTGTTTTAAAGGACAATCTAAGACCCTTTATTTGCCTTTGTAAGTAAAGTTTTTGTTGTATACAAATGCTACAACTATCTTCGCTACGACTTCTTATAGTTAACTTGTTATAGACACCATTTAATTTAGTTCATTTCCACCATCAGAGCTCTCCGTGTTTATATTTAGACATAGCAACCATAACAGAACACAAACAAACTAAAGCAATCTTACACTTACACTACTTTTATCGTAAAAAATAAACAATTGCATCACAGAAAGTTTCTCGAACAAATCAAATATTTAAACAAACCTTTTACAAAGTAATCGCTGCAGACACAAGCATGGTTCGACTGTAGATGAAGGCAACATGTTTGAGAGCCATTTTTCCCTTGACGCACTTTTGTATTTTCCCTGACTGTATTCTCTTTATGAACCACTTCTTTCTGGTCTCTATAAAAGTTTTGTTTATCTCTCTATTTGAACAGATTCAAATTCTTCAATAACTAACACGTCATCCACCTGATTTATCGCTAAGCCAAGCTTGTTTGCTTTCCGCCATGTCCAACCCAGCAATTGGTACTTGTTTTTGTGATCTGCATAAGTTCTGAACATTTTAAATCAAACCATGGTGGCAAGGTGGAGATATTTATAAAACAATCTTGCCTTTCTTCATACTTCCTCCAAACAAGCTATTTGGAATTTGCCTTAATTTGTGACAGTTTTCCCAGGTGTGAAATCAGCGGCAATATGAAAGAGATTTACCCAAAGGGTTTTGCGCGAGTCCGCAATTGAAGTCTAACACTGTAGTCAATAAGCTCCTTCCTTTTCTCCATCCTCTTGTGGGGCAGACTGGCTCATACATGCACATGCATCCTCCGCTGTTGCCATTTCTAATACAAACAAGCATACAGTTGTAACTTATATCTGTCAGTAGACTCGATTTGGAATCGCTAAAAACTGCAACATGAGTGAAGGGGAGAAGACTCTGTCCAAGTGGAGGCACGTAAATAAGACCGCCTACAAAACATCCTGAAGAGTCAGCTCGAAGATGGTCTGTAAAACATAATTTATACAACATTTTGATCAAAGAACCACCATTACATGTTATGTAAACCACAAATAATGTTGTGAGTGCAGAAAAATACCTCATAATAAATATGACCCCTTAAAAGAAAAAAAGAAATGCAACAATTTATTTTTTTTAATAAGTAAATAAAAACCTTCAGAGTAGGCTATTTATCGTCTAAAAGGTGTTTATTACCAAATATATGTATCATGAACGTTTGGTTTTAAAGTCACAGTTTTGTCTCATTTGTCATACAGTAGGGGGAAAATGCCAAACATAAAACGACCTGATAAACATAAAAAAAGAAAAATGATGGTGGGTAATTCTGTAATAAATAAAAAACAATAAAATGATGAAAAATTGAAGGATAAATCAGGGTAAAGTGCCAATGACACGGGAGACTGCAAGAGTCGCCCCAGTTTTTAAGGCTGGTGATAAGACCAAACCAGAGAACTGTCGGCCAGTAAGTATTTTACCAATTGTATCAAAAATAGCAGAACAATTAGTTGCTACACAGAAAATTGAACACCTAAGCGGTGGACATACTGTAACCCTTTGATTGATTGATTGGAACTTTCATTAGTAGATTGCACAGCACAGTACATATTCCGTACATTTGACCACTAAATGGTAACACCCGATTAAGTTGTTTAAGTCGGGGGTCCATGTTAATCAATTCATGGTAATACCATCCATCCATCCATTCATCTTCTTCCGCTTATCCGAGGTCGGTCGCGGGGGCAGCAGCCTAAGCAGGGAAGCCCAGACTTCCCTCTCCCCAGCCACTTCGTCCAGCTTTTTCCGGGGGATCCTGAGGCGTTCCCAGGCCAGCCGGGAGACATAGTCTTCCCAACGTGTCTTGGGTCTTCCCCGTGGCCTCCTACCGGTCAGACGTGCCCTAAACACCTCCCTAGGGAGGCGTTCGGGTGGCATCCTGACCAGATGCCCGAACCACCTCATCTGGCTCCTCTCGATGTGGAGGAGCAGCGGCTTTACTTTGAGCTCCACCCCCCCACCCCCAAATGTCAGAGCTTCTCACCCTATCTCTAAGGGAGGGCCCTGTCACCCGGCGGAGGAAATTAATTTCGGCCGCTTGTACCCGTGATCTTGTCCTTTCGGTCATAACCCAAAGCTCATGACCATAGGTGAGGATGGGAACGTAGATCGACCGGTAAATTGAGAACTTTGCCTTCCGGCTCAGCTCCTTCTTCACCACAACGGATCGATACAGCGTCCGCATTACTGAAGACACCGCACCAATCCGCCTGTCGATCTCACGATCCACTCTTCCCTCATTTGTGAACAAGACTCCGAGGTACTTGAACTCCTCCACTTGGGGCAGGGTCTCCTCCCCAACCCGGAGATGGCACTTCACCCTTTTCCAGGTGAGAACCATGGACTCGGAC
>NC_084733.1:35447292-35477292 GCF_033978785.1 Entelurus aequoreus
GATAAGACCTTCTGGAGGAAAGTTCTGTTGTCAGATGTTTGGTCACAATACCCAACAATATGTTTGGAGGAGAAAAGGTAAGGCCTTTAATCCCAGGAACACCATGCCAACCGTCAAGCATGGTGGTGGTAGTATTAAGCTCTGGGCCTGTTTTGCTGCCAATGGACCTGGTGCTTTACAGAGAGTAAATGGTACAATAAAAAAAAGGAGGATTACATCCAACTTCTTCAGGACAACCTAAAATCATCAGCCCGTAGGTTGGGTCTCGGGCGCAGTTGGGTGTTCCAACAGGGCAATAACCCCAAACACATGTTAAAAGTGGTAAAGGAATGGGTAAATCAGGCTAGAATTAAGGTTTTAGAATGGACTTTCCAAAGTCCTGACTTAAACGTGTGGACAATGCTGAAGAAACAAGTCCATGTCAGAAAACCAACAAATTTAGCTGAACTGCACCAATTTTGTCAAGAGAAGTGGTCAAAAACTCAACCAGAAGCTTGGCAGAAGCTTGTGGATGGCTACCAAAAGTGCCTTATTGCAGTGATCTTGCCAAGGGACATGTAACCAAATATTAACATTGCTGTATGTATACTTTTGACCAAGCAGATTTGGTCCCATTTTCAGTAGACCCATAATAAAAGAACCAAATTTCATGAATGTTTTTTGTGACCAACAAGTATGTGCTCCAATCACTCTACCACAAAAAAAAAGAGTTGTAAAAATTATTGGAAACTCAAGACAGCCATGACATGGAGCTGGATGCAATCTTACTTGGAGGGGAGGGAGCAGGTGGTAGAGGTGAACGGCACCGTGTCCCCCACCCCCCTCTCGGTGAGCTGTGGAGTCCCCCAAGGCAGTATATTGGGACCTTTACTGTTCCTAATGTACATAAACGACATGTCATCGGCATGCGACTGTGAATTGTTTTTGTTTGCGGATGACTCTGCCTTGCTGGTATCCGGCAAGGACAAGTCACAGGTGGAGAAAATCCTCAGTGCTGAGCTCTGTAGAACTTGCACCTGGCTCGCTGACAACAAGCTATCCATACACTTGGGTAAAACAGAATCCAACCTTAAGAAAGTCAATGACTTCACCATAAAAGTAGGTGACATTGTTATCACCAGGAAAGATGAGGTCACCTACCTAGGTTCCATTCTAGAGGCTAACCTTTCCTGTGATAAAATGGCAACCAAGGTAATCAAAAAGGTTAACCAACGAACGAGATTTCTCTACAGAATTTCCTCTCTGGTCAACAAAAGCACCTTGAGGATTCTGGCGGGAACTCTCGTTCAACCCTTTTTCGATTACGCATGCACCTCCTGGTACCCTAGCACCTCCAAAACCCTCAAATCTAAACTCCAAACATCTCAGAACAAGCTAGTCAGGTTACTTCTAGACCTCCACCCCAGATCCCACCTCACTCCTACCCACTTCTCTAAAGTGGGCTGGCTCAAGGTGGAGGACAGAGTTAAACAACTAGCACTGAGCCTAGTCTATAAAATCCGCTACACCTCCCTGATACCGAAGTACATGTCAAACTACTTCCTTAACGTAAATGACCGCCATAACCACAACACCAGGGGGAGCTCCACTAACCACGTTAAACCCAGATTCCGAACTAACAAAGGTCTTAACTCATTCTCTTTCTATGCCACATCAATGTGGAATGCGCTCCCAACAGGTATAAAAGAAAGGGCATCTCTATCCTCCTTCAAAACCGCAATAAAAGTTCACCTCCAGGCAGCTACAACCCTAAACTAACACCCTCCCCGGATTGCTAATAATCAAATGTAAACAATCAAATGCAGATACTTCTTCTTATGCCTTCTGATCTCTCTCTCTCTCGCTCTCTATGTCCACTAATTGATGTCCATATCCTACCCCCCACCCCCCTCCACACCCCTGATTGTAAATAATGTAAATAATTCAATGTGATTATCTTGTGTGATGACTGTATTATGATGATAGTATATATGATAGTATATATCTGTATCATGAATCAATTTAAGTGGACCCCGACTTAAACAAGTTGAAAAACGTATTCGGGTGTTACCATTTAGTGGTCAATTGTACGGAATATGTACTTCACTGTGCAACCTACTAATAAAAGTCTCAATCAATCAATCAATCAATCAATCAATCACATGATGTTCTTTACAAGTGTATGTAAACTCTTGACCACAACTGTATATTAATGGTGAGATAGATTTTAGGCCACATTGCCCATCCCTACTGTACATTTAGACCCCTAGTTGCTTATAATTAGAATATGTGAGTGTTTCAAAATGAACAAACAAACATGTACTGTATATGTATATTTCCACATATGCTGAACAGATATGTGCAACTGACAAAGAACCAGCACAAGTTAACTTGAAACTAATAATATGTAAAGTTATATTCCTCCTCGCCCATTGCGCATTGTCCACTTTCTGAATGAGCTTGCCAGTCCTCCAGGTGTGTGGCCAAGCTGACACAAGGCTTGCAAACTGACTATGCATTGCAAAGCATAATTAGAAACAGTTTGTTTATTCCACATATCATGCTCGCAGATGCAAACTTCAAACTGTTGTTTGTGTGGCTGAATAGTGTGACTCTTCTTTGAGTGGAAATGACTGATACACAGGCTGGCTATAAATCAGGTGCTATTATTTTACTGACAGATAAAACAAAGACCATCTTCAAACCGTCTGCAGTACTTTCCCGCCCCTCTGCAGTCCTCACTTTGTTGTATAAGAGTTGCCTTTGAATTGTAAATGCGTTCGGTGTTTTCAACTTGGTGTGGCGACGCTGCTGGACAATTAATTATGTAGCTCCACTCTGTTTCTTAATTTACCGTCTCACTGGTTGCGAGACATGAATTAATAACATCATTTAATAAGCTATGTTTTTTGTCTTGTTCCCATCACAGATCTATTAGTGGGGCATGCTCTGAATGACAGCAAGAGGATGCTGAGGTTATGGGGAGTGTTCGCGTGTGGTCCTCATTGAACTCTGAAACAATGGTTTTGGTTGCAGGGACACAGAACTGTGTAGGGGGAGGGGATATCTGTGGGCATGCATTTACACTCTCACTGTATGATTTGGTTCCTCCATTTATCTCATACATAACAAAAGTAAAAGAAGGGCAATGTGGGGGGCCGACCTCCACAAAGGCCAAACATCCCAAAGTCAGCCTACCCTAGCTGACTTTGGGGCTGGGGAACAGACTGGTCGCCAGCCAGGACACAGATAAACAACCATTGTCCATAGGCAGTAACGCCTATGGACAATTTAGTGTTTTCAACTAACCTAATGATATTTCAATTAACAAATTAGAATGGTTTGGAATTAGAGGGTTGGTCTTGAACTGGGTAAGAAGCTATTTAAACATCAGGAAGTAATGTGAAGCTAGGCGAACAAATGTCTACAGCTATAAATATGTCTTGCGGCGTTCCCCAGGGATCAAGACTGGGACCCTAAATTGTTCAATCGCTATATAAACAACATTTGTAAAGTTACAAAGGACTTATAATTTGTATTATTTGCAGACAATAAAACCGCATTGTTCAGGGGAGAACACCACAGAAGCTAATACAAATAATAACGGAAGAAATTAAATTAAAAAGATGGTTTGACAAAAACCGACGATCCTTGAATGTTGGTCAAACACAAATACAAATAGACACTGACGGGGGGAAACTAGTGAAAACTAGGAAAACATGACTGACTGTTGCACTCTGTACTCTAATCATTTAGGTGGCAGTAATTTGCATTACAAAGAGGTCGCTTAACTCCCTCCATTGGCTCACAAACAAACGTATAGCAATCGGTACCTTACTAGATACCTTACTCACGGCCTGATTTACTAAGATCCAAATACTACACGCTAAAATATATTCAGTCTATGCCTGGGCCCCTGGAGAGGGGTCCAGACTAAGGCCAAAGAAGAAGAAAAAAACTCATAGCCATAGCAGACATAAACATGTGTGTAAGAGGGAAATACATTAAATACATTAAAAGAGCAGGGCTGATGCAACCAGCCACTTTTATACATGGGGTGAGGGGAGCATGGCCAGAGACAGGAGCAGAACCAACAAAGCAACCAAGAGAGCCGACTTCACCTTCGGCCGCCCACTAACTCTCGGCCAGTGTCCAGTCCGCATGGATGAGCCAGGATACGTTCAAGGAGACCGAGGTGTCCGATACCTGCTCATTCAGCCAAGACACTGTGAAGCTTGTCCGTCCCAGCGCTCAGCGCCAGATCCCCAGCCCTGTCTCTTCATCTGCATCTCCTCCAGTCTCTCCAAACGGACTCTGGTGTGGCAGAGACCCAGCTGCCGGTCTCCATGGCCAAAAGGCTCCCGGGAGGCAGATCCAGAAGTTCACAAAAAAGCACCGCAGAAGTCACAAAAGTGCCACCCCTTGTCACACAGTCCCAAAGGGTCTGGAGCCAAAAGGCAAAAAAAACACATGAAACCAAGAGGGAAGCATCCGGATCACAAAAGGATGACACAAGAGCACAGAGCTCCTTCCAACAGCAGCCACTAGAGCGGAGCCATCTTGGAAAAAGTTGTTTTTGTTACGGTTTACATAATACGAATAGTAAGGGTTAATAGTATGTGCAATTGTATTAACGTGTGTGGTTGTGGGACACACTTCTGCCCAACTTTTTTTTTGGGGGGGGGGGGGGGGGGGGGGGTTATCATAGTTGTAGCTGCTCCTCCACCTGGTAGACCAGCACCAGCCCCACAGTTAACTCTGAGTAAGGGGGAGGTGTTTTTTAGTATCAAATTAGTGTTTTTGTTTGTGTGGATGTCCAATTATTTGTAAGATTACTCCACACTCCACAAAGTAATGGTTTATGTAAAGCATAGTGTCGTCTTATAAATAATACCTCATGGAGAATGGGAAAAACTCCTTATCTTAAAGATATACAGGTGACTAATTGGAATGTGAGGGAACTGAGACAACTAAGCAGGTTATAAACAGAGTTAAATGTCTTAAATCCAGAATAGTGTTTCTACAAGAATCCCACTTCACACCCTCAGACATTAAACAGGCCCAAAATCGTTGGCCTGGCCTGGTAATACATGCATCATATAACAATTATAATAGAGGCATTATTATTCTGATTCATATAGATATACCATTTTAAGTGACCAAAACAATACAAGATCAGGCCAGTAAATATGTAATTGTCCAAGGCAGCCTACTCTCACTGAAAGCATATATGGACCAAATGAGGAAAATCCAAAATGTGTCTACATTACACAGCAGTGTGTTGTTGGAGGAGACTTTAATTGCACATTGGATCGACAGTTGGATCGCTCTACGAGTTTTGACACTACTAAGGCGGCTCAAACTGGAAAATTAATCAAACAATGGATAACTGATTTTAACTTGGTTGAGATATCGCGTAATCCAAGTAAGAAAGAATATTCTTGTCACTCGGCCGCGTTTAGGTCTTGCTCTCGCATTCATTACTTCCTTCACAAATGAAACCAACACAATCAGATGGGAGGCATTTAAAGCGTACTTTAGAGGGGAATAATTAGCTAAACAAGTACTAAATCAAAAGAATAGAAATTGAAAATATATAAAGGCTAATTAAAGATTGATTTTAAAACCAGGCAAACCCTAACTCCTACTTTCGACCCATAAGTTTAATGGAGTGGGACACTAAAATATTGTGCAAATTGTTAGCAAAAAGGCTTGAGCAGTACATCACACATTTGTTGTACAACGACTAAAATGGTTTTGTACAGAAATGCCAAGGATTTCATAATACAAGACTGGTCTTTAATATAATTCATGAAAAATATGATACTATGGATACAGCAGTCCTGTCACGGGTTGATAGACAGGCCTTTGATAGAATAGAATGGTCATATGTATTCAGTCTTTGACCTACAGTATATACGGACTTGGACACAATTTTCTTAAATGGGCCTTCCGCCCGATTGTAGCTGAGATAGGCTCCAGCGCCCCCCGCGACCCCAAAGGGAATAAGCGGTAGAAAATGGATGGATGGGTTAAAATCTTATATAAGAATCCATTGGCAAGTGTGTTAACAAATAACCTAATTTCAAATCCAATACCTTTGGAAAGATCGACACACCAGAGGTGACCCCTATCACTGATGTTTGCAGATGATGAAACCTGGGCAACAGTATTCAAAATGTTGTTCAATATACAGACATTTTTTTGGCCAATTTTATGGTTACAATATCAGCCATACAAAATCCTCCATAATGTTTTTAAATAAGGATTAAAAGGTCAAAGCCAATCGTAAAAACTAAATTTGTCAATGCCAAAGAGGGATTTACATATTTTGGGGTCAAGATTGCACCTTCAATTAAAACAGTTATCCCTTCAAATTATAATACTTTATTTTAAAACATAAAAGAAACAAACAAGCTCTGTATGACTTTGCCTGTATCAGTAATTGGTCATATAAATATAATAAAAATGAGTATGTTACACCTATTCAATTCAATTCAATTATTTATTTATTTCGTACTTGGATGTGTACATTTCAACAACATTTCAACAATCTCACATACCTTACTGCATTCAATACACAGCCATGTCGAAAAGGAACAGGATGAAGAAAATCTTATATTTCCTGCCCCTTCGCACAAAAGAAACATTTTCTTGGTATCTCTTTGCCGGTAGTGCATTAGAACATCCAATGCAACAAATCAATACAAAACAATATATCACATATGCACACACAGGCACCCACACGCACCCACCCACCAGGGGCGTAGACTCTAGAGTAGTAAAAAAGGCTACAGGACATGTATGACCCAGTTGACAAGAAAAGTTATTGTTGCCTAAAAACTACAAGTTTGTACCCCTACCCAGTGCACACACTCATAGAAATTAATAGAACAAACAATCAATGAAAAGAATAAACAAGCAAGATAAGTTGAACAAAAAATAAACAAACAAAACAAAAACTGAAAAAATAAGGCAATCACTCAAACCAAACAAACTGAAAAAGAACAAGGCAATCATCCAAACCAAACAAACTGAAAAAGAATAAGGTAATCATTCAAACCAAACAAAACTGAATAGAACAAGGCTATCATAACAAGGTATCATTCAAACCAAACAAAGCTAAGAACAATGTGATCATTCAACCAAGGATCCATAGTGCATGTCGATAAAGAAAAAAAAAAAAAAATGAAAGGAAAGCTAGACTATACAATACCTACAGTCATGTAGGATAATGTAAGCGTTGTTTTTTTTGTGTGTTTATTATTATTTTTATTTTTATTTTATTTTTTTTTTCCCCTTATTTTTCCCTTTGCGTCCCTTTTGTCAGTGCTCATATAACATCATAGTTCTGTTTTTAAAGACTTTTTTTAATTGAAATGTGTTTTTACATTGCTTTATTTCATTATGGAGAGAGTTCCAGAGTTTTACTCCCACCACTGATGTACACATTTGTTTTGATGTTGTTCGTGCAAGCTGATGCTTAAAGTGCCCTTTCCTTCTTCCTTCTTTTTCTATTAAAGTGAAATTTTTTTGTAGATTTGTTGGTAGCTCTTGACTACTAGCCCTGAACATAACCAATAATGTCTGCTGCTCAACTAGTTCATAAAATTTGTAAAGTCCTGAGCTAATAAATAATCCATTTGTGTGCTCTCTATAACCTGTTTTGTGTATGATTCTGATCGCTCTCTTCTGAAGGAGGTACAGTGGCTTTGTGTTACTCTTATATGTACTACCCCATATTTCCACACAATAATTGATATAAGGCAGTACAAGTGCACAATACAGTGTACGCATTGCTTTATAATCTAATACATCTTTTACCTTATTTAATATAAATATACTTTTAGCCATCTTTTTTCTAACATGTGAGATATGCGATTTCCAACTAATATTATCATCTAAAATCACTCCCAAAAATCTAATCTCAGAGACTTTTTCAATGCTTGTTCCAGCTATTGACAGTACAATATTTTCAGGCTTTTTTCTCTTACTAAAAATCATGAACTTAGTTTTTTTCAAATTCAATGATAATTTGTTAACGTCAAACCATTTTTTGAGTTTGACCATTTCCTGTTCCATACTCTTTAGTAATTCATTTAAGTCATGTCCAGAGCTGTAAAAGTTGGTATCGTCAGCAAATAATACAAAATTGAGTAATTTTGACACATCACAGATATCATTTATGTATAAAATAAATAGTTTCGGTCCCAGAACAGACCCTTGTGGAATTCCACACTTAATACTCATATTTTCAGATGGATCCAGTGTCCATGTCCATAAGTCCCCAATCCCGCACCGTCCACGGTATACCCTATCGGATTCTTCCACACCCTCACGACCACCGAATGACATCTCCTGTGTAGATTGACGTTAGTGTTCATATTTCCATACGAGGAGCATAACTCCACGGTGCACATTACACACGCATACTCACACAGCACAGCCACATTCATACCGGTATATACACACTCACTCCAGACACGCAAATGCAAAAATAGCAGCATAAATGAGTAAAAATAACAAGCCCAAAACAGTTCCAGCGTCCAGTACAAAATATGTTCCAGTCCAGAAAAGAGCATCGGACCTGCATGACTCAGTATGTTAAACGGCCGACAGATCACGCACCAGTGAGGTGTGGAGAGAAATGTGTCCCAAAAACAGTTCACAAAAATCTGTGACTCAGCTTGGCAAAAAACGCATAGGCCTACTAAAAAAACGTTCAAAAAAGTTATTGACACAGAAGGAACCAGTGTGAAAGCATTCGTGCAGCTCGTGTCCATGGGCTTTGTAAAAAATAAAGTTAGCCTACCGTCTTGTTCAGAGAGGATCCATGCTAGAAACACCAAAATATTGGGAGATGGTAAAAAGGGAGAGATTGAAAGTAGCAGTGCTAATCCCCTCTTCTGCTCACAGTCACACCACTGAGCCCCAGGCAAACCAGACAGACGGAGACATAGTCATTTATAAGGGTCGAGGTCTTTTAACTCGCGTATCATGATCACCTTCTCTGCTTCACCATTCAACTTAATGAGCACCTTACAATCTCTGGTCCACGTAGCTTTAATCTTGCCGTCCTTTCGCAGTATGCGTGCCTCTTTGGCTATTTCGGCGTTCTTTGATGTGAGATGTTCATTGATGTACACGTTGGTTCCTTTGAGCAACTTTCCCTGCCTTAGCAGGTTCGTTTTATGTTTGCGATTCACGAACCTCATGATGATGGCGGGTTTGAGCGTTCGGTCCTTTCTCGGAAGAAGGTGACAAGCTGAGATGTTGTTCTTGTCGAAATTAATGTTCATGCTGTTCAGGAAGTTAGCAACCTGGGATTCCAGCGATAGCTGTTCTTCCTCGCTGGGTTCCCCATTGTTCCCCGCCGCGGCAGCTGCAGCATAAGACCCTCGGTTTCACATCAATTCCGCTGATTATCACATCTTCCTTCCTTGTAAAAAGCTCCAGGTCCTGGACTCTTTTCTCCTGTTCATGGACTATCTTTTCGAGCTTCTCCAGACTGTCCACCTTTGTTTGTAGTGTTTTTATCGTTAGGGAGCTCTCTTCAATCTTTTTCCTGAGCCCCTGCACCTCGGTTAAGAGGTCCACGAGTTGGTTTTGTTTGGTCGATATTTCGCGGACTTCTCTCGCCAAACTCTCCAGCGTTTTGTTTATTTCTCTAATGTTCTTCTCCATCCTGTTTTTTCAGTTTAAAGAGTGGTTAAAAGGGTAGTTTTACTAACAAATAGAGCAGCCGAGAGGCTGCTAATCTCAGGGCGCCGCCATCTTGAACCTTGAATATACACTATTCCAATCAATACCTCTCCCCCTGATCAATACATTTTCAAAACAGTTAGTAATATGTTAGTACATTCAATTGGAACACTAAAAAGGCCAGGTTGCGACTCAGGTTACTGTATCTCCCTTATGAAAGAAGGGGCAACAACTTTCAACTTAAAAATGGTGCGGTAGAAAATGGATGAATGGATGGATTACTGGGCTGCTCAGTTACGCTCGACAATGTTCTTTTCAAATGATAATGGTTATCTATTGAACAAACGTCAGTGGCATCTTTGATTATACCTATATTCAGCAGAACCAAAGCTACTAAGAAAAAAGACAAAAAATCCCTTCCTAAAAACACTATTGATCTATGGTTTAAAACCCATCAGCACACTAATGACAGCCCTCCCATCTCTCAGTTTACCTCCTTGTGGGGAGATACAACTTTTACAGCAGGAAGAAATGATGGAGGCTTTAGAATGTGAGCAAAAAGGGTGTTGGAAAAATTGGTGATTTGTATTCAAATAATCTCAGGGCATTCAATCAATAGCAATTGGACTGTTTAATTTGTCGTAGAAGACGTTTCGCCACCCATCCGAGGAAGCTTGATCAGTTCATGCTCAAAGACTTAGATTGGTCAGATCTAGTCCAGCGGCTGGTATCAAAACCCCAAATATTTATACTCCAAAAACCAGAAGGGTGTTCCTGGGCAAGGACGGTTTCTCCCTTTTCCTAATTGGAAAAACAACTGCTTAGATGCAAACGACAATTCCTTCTGTCAAAGCCAACAACAGTCGTTGAAGTGTGATTTGCCCTCGTTAGCATTGAGGTATTTTGTGGCAAAACGATCATTGTGGCTCGACTACTACCAGTCCAAAAAAGTCGGAATCACTCACCTTAGCATTCCATTCAGTTGTAAACAAATGGCATTCTGGTCACCTCCTGTTATTTGTTGGAGGCCAAATTGCACAGTCTTTTAGGAATGGTTGAAAGGATACAGGAGGTGTTTATAGGATACAGGTGGTGTTGCACACCACCTCCTCTGTTCAGGGATGGTTTTTCTACCTTGACATACTGTAATAGAGTGATCTATGTTTGTCTGTTGCCATCTCCTGGTGAATGTTGGCTATAGCGTACTGGGGTTACTTTTTGGTTGGCCAACGATTTACGTGGTGTTGCGCACCTTACGTCAAGTGTGTTGAGTCTGTTCTGGAGTCTACAGTAAAGAGACGTACTTCATCACCTCGCCTGTTTATTGCCTCCAACCCAATATATTACAAATGGCGACGAGGATTTAAAAGAAGCCCACTGCGTGAGGGGACTTTATTGGAGGGCCGTGCACTGGTCGTAGGTAAGGCTGACGAATAGCCTACTTTGTGGAGGAACCGGGCACGCGTCGGATTAGCAGTAGCACCGGATGCTAACATGGCTCAGACAGTCGGTCGCATCGATGAATACAATGATTCAAAGGAAGATTTTGATTCATATCTGGAGCGTTTGGAGCAGTGGATGCTGGCTAATGAGATTGGAAATGACAAGAAGGTGTGTGTTTTCCTTTCTGTTATTGGAGCAGACACTTATAAGCTGCTGAAAAACCTCACGTCTCCGGCATTGCCAAGTGCTTTGGGATATGATGTGCTGACGAGGGCGCTATGTGGACATTATAAGCCCGCACCTGTTGTGATAGCGGAGCGTTTTTGCTTTCAGAAATGTAATCAGAAAGAAGGAGAAGCTGTTTCTGACTATATTGTGGCTTTGACGCAGTTGTCGGCCACCTGCAATTTTGGACAATATTTGGACGATGCCATGAGAGATCGTTTTGTGAGTGGATTACGTTCTGATGCAGTGCAACGCAGGCTGTTGTCTGAAAGGGACCTGACTTTTCCCCGTGCCTGTGAAATTGCAGTCTCAATGGAGCTTGCTTCCAAAAATACAATGGAGTTCTCTGGACACAGCGGACCTCACCAGGTAAATGCCCTGTCAAGTGTTAATAATTTTTCTGAAAAGGGGAGGAAAGGACAGTTCAGATGGAACAATAATAACAAAGCAAAGGAACAGAAAGGAGGCAAAAGAGACACATGGGGGCAGCAAACTTGCTACAGATGTGGTGGAAAGCACTCAGCACATGACTGCAGATTTAAAAATGAAAAGTGTCATGCTTGCTCCAAAATGGGACACATTGCCCGTGCATGCAGGAAGACTAAAGGGCAATCTTCAACTCAGTATGTTGAAACTGAAGGGAGTGCATCCAAAAGTGGTGATGAGGCAGAACTTTTTGGATTGTATGCAGTTGACTCTACCTCAAACTGGGAAAAAGGTTACATAGTGGATCTTGGACTGGGAAACAAGAGCACCAAAATGTTACTGGACACGGGCTCAGCAGTGTCAGTGGTTTCTGACAGCTTTTACCAGGAAAACCTCACTCAATTTCCCTTGAAACCAGTTTGCAAGTTAAAGTTGAAATCCTGCTCAGGCCAAAGGATTGCTGTTCGAGGGTACATCATGTTGCCAGTACAGTACGAGGACCAGCAAGTGACACTTCCACTGGTCATTGTACAGGGAAGCAGACCTGCCCTGATTGGCCGCAACTGGCTAAAAAAGTTACGGCTGAACTGGAAACAGATTTTCACAGTACACAAGGTGCAGACAAAATATTATATTTCAGTCTGTTATGGACCAGATTCTGCAAGGGATGGACCATGTGACATGTTTTTTGGACGACATCCTCATCACTGCTTCCTCGGAGGACGAGCATTTGACAAGACTGGATAATGTTCTCACACGTTTGGAGAAGCATGGCATCAGGGTGAAGCTATCAAAATGTCAGTTTTTCCAGAGCAGTGTCGTATATCTGGGACATCGCATTGATAAGACTGGGTTACATCCTACAGAAGAAAAGGTGACTGCCATAACAAGTGCACCTGAGCCCACAAATGTAACAGTACTGAAGTCTTTCTTGGGCCTTCTGAACTATTACAGCAGATTCCTGCAAAACCCCTCTACTGTGCTCCAGCCGCTGCACAGATGACTCAAAGTGGGTTTGGACTGTTGAATGTGCAAAAGCATTTGAAGATGCAAAGCAACTTCTGCTGCAGAACAAGGTGTTGGTACACTACAACACCCGCCTGCCACTGCGAATCGCATGTGATGCTTCGCCTTATGGAGTTGGGGCTGTAATTTCACATGTAACAGAAAATGGGGAAGAACGACCTGTTGCTTTTGCCTCAAGGACACTCACTGAACCAGAAAGGAAGTATGCCCAAATTGAAAAGGAGGCACTTGCTATCATTTTTGGAGTAAAGAAATTTCATAAATATCTTTACGGAAGGAAATTCACACTGTTCACTGATCATAAGCCACTGTTGGCCATCCTGGGGCCAAAATCAGCAGTTCCAACGTTGGCAGCATTAAGAATGCAATGCTGGGCACTTATTCTCATGGCCTACAATTATGAGATTGAGTATAAGAAGTCAGCTGATCATGCTAATGCGGATGCTTTGTCACGCCTACCCCGAGTAGGGATGAACAACACAGCAGAAGAGGGAAGTATCTTCTACTTTTCACACGTGGAGGAACTCCCTGTGTGTGCAAAAGACATTGAGAGTGCTACTCTTACAGATCCTGTACTCAGTAAGGTGTGGAACTACACATTAAATGGCTGGCCAAGTTATGTGCAAGATGTAGCATTGAGGCCTTACTTTGTACGCAGACAGGTGTTATCAGCAGATCAAGGCTGCATTCTCTGGGGACAGCGAGTCATCATACCCCCAGTTTATCGACAGAGATTACTGGAGGAACTCCATCATGAACATCCAGGTATCTGCTGTATGAAGGCTCTTGCCCGCAGTTACCTTTGGTGGCCAGGCTGTGGCACCATTACATCCTTGGCGGTTGCCAGAAAGAGTGTGGCAAAGAATTCACATCGATTTTGCAGAAAAAGATAAACAGTATTTTTTGGTTGTCATAGATAGCCATTCAAAGTGGTTAGGTTTTCCCCATGTCCTCCACCACTTCTCACAACACCATTAAAGTGCTGCGCGGTCTGTTTGCATCGTATGGACTGCCAGAAGAGCTACTTTCAGACAATGGCCCACAGCTGGTGGCAAAAGAGTTTACTCAATTCCTGGAGAGTAATGGAGTAAAACACACTGCTGTACCGGCTTACCACCCAGCATCAAATGGAGCAGCAGAGAGATCAGTACAAATCCTGAAACGGGCTCTGAGAAACAATGTGCTGGAAGCAGACAGCAAGTCTTCCTTGCCACTGTAGTGGATTGTCCGAAGCTTAAACAGGCAACAAAAGTAGTTTAGTACAACAAATTTATTTACCCATTATCAGAAGTGCAGGTTGAATTAAGTTGGCCGTGCAGACAGACCACATGTTACTCCGGAGCAAACAAGACACACACAAGCCAAAATCACTGTCGAGTTCCGGTCTTCTGCCATTTTTTATATGTCTCTTGTGCGTCATTGTTTGTTATCTAAATGCGTCAATGTCTTGTTGTTTTCCCTATCTGTTTCATAACAACTCGAATCCTTTAGACAGTCAACACATTCTGTAGACAGGTTGGCACGACTTAACATTCACTTTTGTCCCACTGGCACAGAATAGGAAAGAAATCAAATGAGCGTACATTCCCATTAGACATGCAATATAGGTCAAAGGTCAGAAATTCTACTACACCACTCAGTCACAGACTTGCAAATTTCCTTCTCATGTACTGCAGCACACCCCACACAGTGACGGGACGTACTCCAGCTGAGTTATTCCTGAAACGCCAATTGAGAACTCGTTTCAGTTTGCTCAAGCCGGAGCTTGCCAGACAGATAGAAGGAAAACAAGCAGCGCAGAAGCATCATCATGACAAAGGGGCTCCCCCTGTTCGCTTTTTCCTGGAGGGACAGGTGGAGAGAAATTTCAGGGGCGTAGTGGAAAAATGGATTCAGGCAAAAATACTGAAAAGACTGGGAACTGTCACTTACCTGATCCAAGAGGGACAGAGACAGCTCACAGTGCATGTGGATCACATGTTATCATGGCGAGAGAACATGGAGAGACTGCCAGTTATCTTGTTTCCACCAGTTGCAGAAAATGTGCCATCAGTACAACTGGACAGTGCTGTTTCAGTTCCATCCCCAGGACCATCAGTGAGTCAGACACAAACTAGTCTCATCACTGAACCAGATTTAAGGGCTGCTGAGTTGCCATCATCAGAACCCAGATCACCCACAACAAAAACCCCACCAGTGATCTGCAGGTACCCAGAAAAGTTTCGAGTACCACCAAAAAATCTGAATCTCTGAAGACAGTATAAAAATCTGTGTTAAAAGTGTAAAAATACTGTTTGTATAATACACATGTTATTGTTTACAAATGAGGGTTAAGAGTTCAGTACTAAAAAAAAAAGAATGTGGCTTCAGTACAGTTTTTTTAATTGAACTGCTGCATTTTTTTGGTTGGGTTGTGTATTTCTTTTGAGTAATTTCTACATTTCTAAAAGGGGAGGAATGTAATGGAGTGATCTATGTTTGTCTGTTGCCATCTCCTGGTGAATGTTGGCTATAGCGTACGGGGGTTACTTTTTGGTTGGCCAACGATTTACGTGGTGTTGCGCACCTGACGTCAAGTGTGTTGAGTCTGTTCTGGAGTCTACAGTAAAGAGACGTACTTCATCACCTCGCCTGTTTATTGCCTCCAACCCAATATATTACACATACAGTAGATGGCTTCCCTTACTCCTCTTTCATACCATCCATCCGTCCTCCCTGTCCAGAATCTGTACGTTTTTGTTCTCAAAGGAGTGCTGTTTCTCCCTGAGGTGCAGGTAAACAGCGAGTCTTGGCCTGAAGAATTTGCCCGTCCATGGTGTGCGATGCGTTGGCTTAGTGGTTGTTTTGTTTCCCAAATATATGAATCAGTGCATTCATCATTATACTGGATAGCATACACCAGATTGTTTTGTGGATGTGGGGTGTCCGGTCTTTAGGATGCCCCAGTCTCTGTCTCAGGGTGTTGCTTGGTTTGAAGTTGTGTTGGTTAAAAAATGTTATGACGAATCTTCTGACAAATTAGAGGCATGTAACTCAAAACTTTTGGGAAAACTGTGGTAGACGAGGACTGGAATAGAGCATGCCTTAAAGCCCAGAAACCAACAATTTACACAAAAATTAGGTTACTACATCACAAGTGGTTGATGAGGACCTATATAACACCTGTAAAGTTGAATGGCTGGTCTCCTGACACCTGTACTAAATGTGTAAAAGAAAAAGGTACTTTGTTTCACTGTGTTTGGGCATGCCCTAAATTAAGAGTAATTGTACGTCAGCAAGCAAAACTTTTTGTCCTGGGGATCTACCCAAAATATTTTGTGGTTTGTGCAAGTAAATTAACCTTGATGGACTTTGGACTCTGGCAGGCCAGGAGATTAATTGCACTATTTTGGAAAAAGGATGTACCATCAACAAATGTATGGATAAAAGAAACGCCAAACTATGTCACTTGGAAAAA
This sequence comes from Entelurus aequoreus, assembly GCF_033978785.1. Classification (NCBI taxonomy): domain Eukaryota; kingdom Metazoa; phylum Chordata; class Actinopteri; order Syngnathiformes; family Syngnathidae; genus Entelurus; species Entelurus aequoreus. Next base: position 35,463,551 of record NC_084733.1, read on the forward strand.
CGGACTTACATTACTCAAGGGAAAGCAGAGGACCTTGAAGATATGTGGAAACCTTTGCTGGACTATATGTTACGTACGAGAGGGGAAGGAGACGACACCACGAGGAAGATCAGGTTTACAGGTTTATTGCAATTTTTGATGAGTGTGTGGGAGGTGTATGCTACTCTAAGTGTTTGGTGCAGGGCGATGTTTAACAATGTAAATGTTACCAAGAGTTGCTGTAAGTGAAGTGAATTACATTTATATAGCGCTTTTTCTCAAGTGACTCAAAGCGCTTTACATAGTGAAACCCAATATCTAAGTTACATTCAAACCAGTGTGGGTGGCACTGGGAGCAGGTGGGTAAAGTGTCTTGCCCAAGGACACAACGGCAGTGACTAGGATGGCGGAAGCGGGGATCGAACCTGCAACCCTCAAGTTGCTGGCACGGCCGCTCTACCAACCGAGCTATACCGCCCCAGTGCGTGTTGGATGAATTATTCAGCAGTCCAGAGAGGCGAGGCAAAGAGGGGGTCCGTGGGCAGGCGAGCGGTCAGGGGCTGGAGAGAAGCATCGACGTCCGTGTCCAAGCGGGGGTCGAGGATCGAGGGAGGCAGTCCAAAGTCCGGAGGGGGGTCGAGGTACACAACACAGCACAAAGGACATGAGACGCGGGAAACAAGGAGGACAAGAAGAGAGCAAGTACACGAGAGGGAAGCCAGAGACGGAATGCTTACTGCGAAGAGTTAACGACGTTCCGGCATAGGCTTCAAGGGTCCACTGGTCCTTATACTGTTGTCTTGATTAGTCCCAGGTGTTCAGATTACTGATTGCCTGCAGCTTCACCGTTGCGTGGGCGTGAAGCGTCCGGCGCGAGCAGGGGCGTGACTTGGCATACTGCCAACATAGGTGCTCGAGGATTTTGCTGCTGAAGAAAAGCGGGTTCGAGACTGCGCCGTGACACTATATTAGGCAATGAGGTGCAGAGCTGCTTACATTATAATGCCATGTGGAACTTTTCTTTTGTTTTACAAAAAAACTGAAAATCAAAAAAGACTGTGGAAAAATATAAAATATATGAATAAAACGAACGGCATTCAAAAATTACTAAAAGACACCAAAACGCATTAATTTAATTTGTTTTAATCAGCCCATTTAAGTCCTCTTGCAGCAATCAATCAATCAATGTTTATTTATATAGCCCTAAATCACAAGTGTCTCAAAGGGCTGTACAAGCCACAACGACATCCTCGGTACAGAGCCCACATACGGGCAAGGAAAAACTCACCCCAGTGGGACGTCGGTGAATGACTATGAGAAACCTTGGAGAGGACCGCATATGTGGGTAACCCCCCCCCTCTAGGGGAGACCGAAAGCAACGGATGTCGAGTGGGTCTGACATAACATTGTGAAAGTCCAGTCCACAGTGGATCCAACACATCAGCGGGAGTCCAGTCCACAGCGGGGCCAACAGGAAACCATCCCGAGCGGAGACGGGTCAGCAGCGCAGAGATGTCCCCAACCGATGCACAGGCTAGTGGTCCACCCGGGGTCCCGGCTCTGGCAATAAAACTATAAAATGATGTTCCTGACAATACATGTCTAATAATTTTGTTTCTGACCATCCAAAATGTTGATACATATACTTAGGATGGAGGATTCTCGTCAAGCACTAATCCCCCAGCTGTGTGTGGGACTGTCAATTTAATACATCCTTCCCAAATGAGCTAAATAAAATGCAAAATGCTCGCAAACCGGTGGTAAGTGTTTATAAATCACATTTATATGAAATGCAAATATAACTAATTATATTTGCATTTTCTCCTCCCAGTATTGTGGCCGTAATAAAGACAGATTGATTGTACAGATATGGTATTGTTTCTGCTGGGCAAGTATGCCTGACGCGCCTCCTACAGCGCCTTGGGTCAGCTGCAGGGTCATCAGCCGGGGACCACCGCTCATTGGAGTTTCGCTCTCTTTAACCCCGGAACGCCTCCTGGTGGCGGAGCGGTGGCAGGGACGTCTCCCTGCCACCCCCTGCAGCTGACCCATCTTATTGCCTCGACCCCCAGTACTTATCCCTCCTCCTCAGCCACAACCAGAAGCTTCCTTTTTCTGCTTCCTCAGCAATGGCCTTGATTTCCCTTTGGAGCTTAGCCCCAGTCGTTCCCACATCTCGGAGCAGCCTTAAAGTTGATGTACCGACGAAGGCCCGACAGCCTACTTCCACAGGGTAGATGGTAGTGGACCAGCCTGCCTCTCTGCAGTCAGCAGCCAGATCTGCATATTTGGCTGCTTTGCGCTCGTAGGCTGCCTGGATTCCTTCCTCCCAGGGGATGGTGAGCTCGATCAGCATGGCAGACTTGGTAACAGCAGACCACAGCACGATGTCTGGGCGGAGTGAAGTGGTGGTGATCTCACGGGGGAACTGGAGCTGTTTGCCGATATCAGCCCTCATACTCCAGTCCCTTGCAAGAGAGAGGACACTGCGGGTGCCTCGTTGGCTGGTGTCTCCTTTGCCTTCCCCTGGTCTCACAAACATGACAGGAAGTTTCTTGGCCATGGGATGGCTGTTGGCCTCCTGTCTACTGCTCTCCAGGACTTCGGCCAGTTTCATCAGGACTTGGTCATGCCGCTATCTGTAGCGACCCTGTGTCAGCGCGATCTTGCAGCCTGATAGCAAGTGCTGCAGGCTGGCGTTGGGAGCACCACACAGGGGACAGCTCTCCTCCTGGCCGAACCACTGGTGGAGGTTTCTAGGGCATGGCAAGGTGTCATAGGTTGCCCTAAGAAGGAAGCTGAGCCTGGCTTGTGGCATCTTCCATAGGTCGGCCCAGCTGATGGGTCTACTGATGGTACCTTCCCAAGTGGACCATCTTCCTTGGCGACCTTGAGACACGGCCTTGATGGTATATTGCTCCTGGTTCGCCCTTGAGACCTCCTCCACAACCATGGCTCTGCGTTCCCTCTTTGTGACCTTGGACCAGAGGCGTGGAGAATCTCCCCAGCCAAGCCCCGCTCTCCCTACTTGCACCCTGCCAACTATTTCCTGGTGTTGAAGCCTGCCAATGACCTTGGCGACCTCTGGCCCTGCTTGCCACTTCCGGCCTGTTCGGGTGGGTACACGTGCATTCCTCACTGTAGGATCTGAGGATTCTTCCAGCTCAAGAACCAATCTGGCCTTCTCCTGCTTATAGCCCAGGGTGATGGACTGGATCGGCAGATGCAGCGAAGTTGCCCCAAATAAGCCAGTGTCGGAGAAGCAACGCGGTAGGCCCAGCCACTTTCGGATGTAGGAGTTGGCTAGTCTGTCCAACCCGTTGGCTGTTGAGGATGGAATCTCGCACATCTTCATTGGCCACATAACCCTTTGGTACAGTGTGAAGTTGTAGCACCACAACTTGTACTTTCCGGGGAGCTGGCTCTTGTCGATACTCGCTAGGCCTTCTGAGAGTTGTTTTCGTGCTGCCTTGCCTGCGTGCTTGTCTGACAGGTCCGCATTGTACTGCCTCCCCAGGCTTTGGATGGACTGGTTGACCAGTAGCGGGATTTGCTCACCTGCCGCAACAAAGATGGTTTTGTCGTTCCTGGTGCCTTTACGCAAGGAGAGGCTTCGTAACTTGGAGGGTTTTATCTTCATCCGTGCCCATGTCACTAGCTCATCGAGCCTCTTCAGGCACCTTCTCGTGCATGGGGCTGTTTGCAGGACCACAGTGACATCGTCCATGTAGCTTCGGAGTGGTGGAAGCCTCTGCCCTGTCTGCAGCCTCATTCCTCCTACAGTCTGGCGGGCTCCGCGGAGGATGATTTCAAAAGCTGCGACAAAGAGGACTGGGGAGATGGAACACCCCATGGCGTTGCCTACTTCCAGACGCTGCCATCCTGTTGTAAAATCCATGAGGCTGAAACACATCTGGAAGTCCCTGAAGTAGCTGGTTACCAGGTTGATGATGGAAACAGGGACGTGGAAGAACTCCAATGCAAACTGGATGAGTTTGTGAGGGACAGAACCATAAGCATTTGCAAGGTCAAGCCACACCACGTGGAGGTCGCTCTTCTCCTGCTTGGCCCTCTGGATCTGTGCCCAAATCATTGAAAAATGCTTCACGCATCCTGGAAAACCTGGTACTCCTGCTTTCTGGCAGCTGGTGTCAATATAGCCATTCCCTGTGAGGTAAGAGGTTAGTCTCTTGGCCATGACTGCAAAGAAGATCTTTCCCTCGACATTCAACAGGGCAATGCTCCTGAATTAACTGATGTTATGGGACTCCTGTTCCTTCGGAATAAACACCGCCACAGCTCTCTGCCACTCCGACGGAATGAGTAGATTCTTCCATGCTGTGCTCATTAGCTTCCACAAGCATTTCAGCACTTGGGGGCAGTTCTTGAATAGCTTGTAGGGGATTCCGTTAGGCCCAGGAGCTGATGCTGACCTCGCTTTCTTGACGACTGCTCTTACCTCGCTCAGCCGAGGAGGGAAGCTGTCAAACTGCGTGGTTGGGGGAGATGGAGGAGGGACGTATCCTGGTGAACCTAACGGATCGTTCCTCTTCGAGTCGCTGTATTGGCCCCTGATGTACTGCTCAAGCTCCTCCTTGGTGGCTTCCAGTTTCCCGCTTCTTTTCTCCTCCAGAAGCTGACGGGCGTGCTTGAAGGGATTCCTCATGAAGCTAGCTCTTTCTTTCTCCTTTCTTTTCCTGCGTCTGCGAATACGTTCTGCTCTTCGCATGCTTCCCAGCTTCTGTCTCACCTCGTCCCATAACACCTTCAGGCCTTCTTTCTCCTCTGCCGATGCTTTCCTCCATCTCCTGCGAAGCTGGCGCCGATCTTGCACCAAGGTGTCAATCTCGGCCTCCCTCCTGCTCTTCCTTGGGGGGAAATTGTGCTGCTTCTTGGTGAAGCTACCGAATCTAGCTTTGCACTCCTCGTACAGGATCTCCCCAAGAAGGTTGAGTTTCTTGTCCACTTTACCACGTAGCGAGTGCTCCAGCAGTAGACTGAGGTCTGAGTCCAGTTTCTGCCATGTCTTCACATCACTTGCTCTAGGCCACCTGATGGTGCACTTTCTTCCTGGTTCCCTCTTTTCTGTTTGCTGGGTGACTGGGGGGCTGGCAGGTCTATCTTCAGCATGCTCACATGCCAGGGGGGTACTGCTCCGCTCAGGGGGTTCTTCCTCTACCATTCGCATATCAACAATGTTTGGACCCTCGGCTCTGTGGTTCTCTCCCCGGCTGGGGGTCCTGCTTGTTTTATCTGCCGGAGCAGTGCAAGGATGTTGTATGCCTTTCTTCTCACTCTCCTTTTTCTTCCTCCCCTGATGAATCCGTAAGCCCCTGTATGTGGTCACTTTCCCCCATCCACACCTGCACAATCGGAAGGTCTTCATCTCGTTGTCGATGTCCGTTCCAGTTGTTTCCGAGTAGTCAGTCCTGTTAGGCCCATCTTCCACCCCACCTCTCGGAGGGCCTTCGGGTTGTTTTTTCTTATTCGTTTTCGTAGTTAGAGGTTGGGTGTCTCCTGGCTAAGAGACTAGTGGGTTGGGTAACTAGCCGCCCACTCCCGGTACAGACTTTCCTGCTGTCATCCAGACTTTCCTGGAAGTCTTCCAGTCTTTCCTGGTTGTCAACTGCCCTTTCGCAGTAGTCACTGGTTACCCAGAAATCAGATTGATTGTACAGACATGGTATTGTTTCTGCTGGGCAAGTATGCCTGACGCGCCTCCTACCGCGCCTTGGGTCAGCTGCAGGGTCATCAGCCGGGGACCACCGCTCATTGGAGTTTCGCTCTCTTTAACCCCGAAACGCCTCCTGGTGGCGGAGCGGTGGCAGGGACGTCTCCCTGCCACCCCCTGCAGCTGACCCATCTTATTGCCTCGACCCCCAGTACTTAAAATGGATGGTACTGCTCACTTAACAGACGCAATCCACTTTGTACACATTTAGTAGATCAGGTTTGCGTGTGCTTTCAGGTTAGCATGTGTTTTAGTACACGCAAACATTTAGTAAATGAGGCAATAGGGTATTTAAATGTATGAAAATAATCCATTATTTCTGAACTGAGCAAATCAAAACCAATTTCAAGTCTGTGATTCAACCTTCGTCTGGTCGCTGGTTACACTTGACTTGATTCTGATTCTGATTTAGTTAACAGCGAAGCAACTTTACTGACTTTGTGACTTGTTTTGAGTTGTTCTGTTTTAATTCAATTGTGACAGTTGGCTGTTATTATTAATAGGTTAAGTGCATATACTTACTGTACGTGTAAGCAAAAATACTATGGGCTTTTTAACACAGTGACCTTTTCTAAATTCTATTAATGTCTGTTATGAACGATAGAGGCTATCAATAAGAACTGACAAGAAGAAAATCCTATTTAGGGATAGGTAACGAATTATGTACTTTTATTGGTACAGACCGGAATCTGTCAGTACTACCGGGTACCGATTCACACCAAATAAAACGATGAAGTCACATCCAATTGCAGACTCTACACTGCCTCAAGCCCTTGGCGGGGAAACAAGTAGCCAAGCACTCAGAGCGGACTGCCTCTAGATAATGTTATAATTTTCCATGAAAACAAAGCAAGAACAAGGCGCTCAAAAGTAAAGTATGCTCCACTTTTCAAAATGCACTTACTCGATGCTAGCCTACATTGGATTTGTTAGCATTGGTGACTTCACATGGTGATTTCTACACCTTCAAATTGTGTAATAAAAACTACAACTAAGATGTACATTACAATCAAACAGCTGGTGTGTGATAAATACAATACTTGGAGTTTCAACACGAGGTGTCAAGTGGGTGCAAGCAAAGTACAGATTGCCAAGTGGAAGTAGAGTAGGTTTTTAGCTGACTTTTGAGCGGATTTTCAATTTGAAATCAGCATTACCTACATCTAAGACTATGCTAAACAGCACCAACTCAAACAAACCGTGTGTACAATCAAGTCATTGAGACATTACACTAAAATTCAATTTAATAATGAATTTGTATAAATCACAATAAAGCAAATTGAATTCCAAGTGGCCGTGTGACTGATTAAAATAAAACAATTTTAATCAGTCCAAACCCAAGTAAATGTTTGCCCATTTCAAATTGTGTTGTGTAATAGTCTCATTCATCAAAAGTAAAAAGTAACTGTCTTACAATCAGATCAATGTCCTAAAGCGATGACATCAGTGTCATTTCTGCAGCATTCTAACATTCTCCCCTCTTGGTTGAAACACCAAATTGACTTCCTACTTCCCTTCCTCCGCTCTCAGGCTCCTCTCCAGCCTACATACATTTAAACCCTCCATTTACATTATTGGATGACTCAGCAATTAGTTCAAGCCAATGTGTGATTTATCTGTCAGAACTAATGAGAAATATGATGGAAACTCTCTTTGAAATGCAATCCATATATTTGCTGCTATCTATACACTGTCAGCATTTCATCAAAGATGGAAACTTTATTTAAAGGCCTACTGAAACCCACTACTACCGACCACGCAGTCTGATAGTTTATATATCAATGATGAAATTTTAACATTGCAACACATGCCAATACGGCCTGGTTAACTTATAAAGTGCAATTTTAAATTTCCAGCGGAACTTCCGGTTGAAAACGTCTATGTATGATGGCGTTTGCGCGTGACGTCGATGGTTGAAACGGAAGTATTCGGACACATCGTATGTCAATACAAACAGCTCTGTTTTCATTGCAAAATTCCACAGTATTCTGGACATCTGTGTTGGTGAATCTTTTGCAATTTGTTTAATGAACAATGGAGACTGCAAAGTAGAAAGCTGTAGGTGGGATCGGTGTATTAGCGGCTGGCTGCAGCAACACAACCAGGAGGACTTTGACTTGGATAGCAGACGCGCTATCCGACGCTAGCCGCCGACCGCATCGATGATCGGGTGAAGTCGGGTGAAGGCTTTTTTTTATCAGCAACCAAAAGTTGCGAACTTTATCGTCGATGTTCTCTACTAAATCCTTGCAGCAAAAATATGGCAATATCGCGAAATGATCAAGTATGACACATAAAATGGATCTGCTATCCCCGTTTAAATAAAAAAAATTCATTTCAGTAAGCCTTTAAAGGGGCTGTGTGCAACATATACACGGATGCCTAGAGGGCGCTAACTTTCCAATGTATTTGACACAGTACATTCCGCCCTCTCACGGCTTCTCGTACATAATGACATAATTAGACTTAGACTTCCTTTTATTGTTGTAATATTCATAGCCAATGAATACCCTATGTTGGATGAGTGTCATTTTAATCAGGCATCTGTTTAGGCAACTACATACTCAAGGTGGCCCTGTAGGGGTCCTGGCTTGGAATGAGGAAGTCAGTGGACAACACAGCTAACGGTAGAGAAGTTGGATGTATATGACCTGTTGGAATAAAAACACAACTCAAAGCCTGAAGAAATCGTCCTGCAGTTTATTCCATACATGGGAATATTACAATTGTCATTCAAATTTGAACTTTACAGTACAGATAAGAACAAAATTGTGTTGCATTAGCTCATGGTAGTGCAGGATAAAAGAGAAATAAGGTGCAGATATAAATAAATAGATTACTGTACAGATAAATATATTGCACTTTTGCATATGCATCCACATTTATGGATGTATGTTATATTGTCTTTATATTCCAGCGAGTTAATCCATTTTTGGGGGGAATTGAGGGGATTATTTTGAGCGTTCAAGAGTCTTACCGCCTGAGGGAAGAAGCTGTTACAGAACCTGGAGGTTCTGCTACGGAGGCTGCGGAACCTCTTTCTAGAGTCCAGCAGTGAAAACAGTCATTGGTGGGGGTGGGTGGAGTCTCTCCAGATTTTCTAAGCCCTGGTCAGGCAGCGGCTTTTTGCGATCTCCTGGATAGGAGGAAGAGGAGTCCTGATGATCTTTTCCACCGTCCTCACCACTCTCTGCAGAGACTTCCAGTCTGAGGCACTGCAGGCTCCAGTCCAGACAGAGATGCAGTTGGTCAGTAGGCTCTCTATAGTGCCTCTGTAGAATGTGGTGAGAATGGGGGGAGGGAGCTGTGTTCTTTTCATCCGACGCACAAAGTGCATTACGTACGTACATACCACATGCACGCGCAGTAGCTTTAGGTCTTGTTAACTAATAATAGCGATTTGGATAGCTAGCATTAGCTGTCATTGAATGTATATTCTATCTTAACAACAACATGAATGCAAATTATTTGTTGCTTCTCTTGGACTGCTTATGTATTTGTGTATGCACTCCCTGCGAGACCGGGTGAGTGACCGCCGTTAAATCCAATCATTTTATTCGGGCCGTCAAAATTTTTTATTACATAAACTTTGAAATTGTGAAAATTATAGACAATTGTCAAACAAATGTGTTCTGTTAAACCACTTATAGTAAGACAAGCTAGCCAATAGTGCTCTTGTTATATGTGTTGCTTTTGTGGCACTAAGTGATTTACTTTGATTAAAACAGTTGCCCCGGCCCCATTAAAAACTCTTTAAGGTCAGAAAACTCGATTTAAATACTGTCTATAGGGTCATTTTTGTGATGTCAAGGTTTACTATTTATTTCTATGCAGCATGCGATATTTAGTTAAGGTCAGAAAACTCGATTTAAATACTGTTTATTGGCTCATTTTTGTGATGTCAAGGTTTACTATTTACTTCTATGCAGCATGTGATATTTAGTTACACCAGCAGAGAGCGCTTGGTGCCTTTGGTATCAGTAGCTGGCGCTGTAGAAGAAGTCTGTCAGTACGTGATATGAGGAAAGCAGAGGCATCAAGCTCCGGTTATAACGCTGTTTTAATTGTTTAGCAGGTAAGCTGGTTCGCATATAACACATACACGCAGTAGTAGAATTTATTATGTTCCTTTTAGAGCAGTGGTTCTTAACCTGGGTTCGATCGAACCCTAGGGGTTCGGTGAGTCGGCCTCAGGGGTTCGGCGGACGTCAAAACACACCCGACTCATCGTGTAAATACAAACTTCTCCTTATTGGCGGATTACGGATACGGCAACAGCTGACTGATATATAGATAGATAGATAGATAGATAGATAGATAGATAGATAGATAGATAGATAGATAGATAGATAGATGGATAGATGGATAGATGGATAGATGGATAGATGGATAGATAGATAGATAGATAGATAGATAGTACTTTATTGATTCCTTCAGGAGAGTTCCCTCAGGAAAATTTAAATTCCAGCAGCAGTGTACAAAATTGAGATCAAATTTAAAAAGTAAAAAGTAAATAATGGGGGTATAAATGGAAACAAAATAGAAAATATTACAATAGAATAAAAATATAACAGTAAAATGAGAATATAACAAGAGAAACTAAGCAGTAGTGACCATGTTATGAAAAAGTATTGCACTGTTATTGTTTTGCATCCCCTGTCATCCTAGTACCCCCCTCCCCCCAGAGAGGAGTTGTACAGTCTAATGGCGTGTGGGACAAAGGAGTTTTTTAGTCTATTAGTCCTGCACTTGGGATGAAGCGGTCGAGCACTGAACAGGTGATTTGCAGGTGTGTAATTTGTTGTGAGTTTATGCACTGTGTTGGTTTTGTTGTTTGAACAAGGTGATGTTCATGCACGGTTCATTTTGTGCACCAGTAAAAAAAAACATGGTAACACTTTAGTATGGGGAACATATTCACCATTAATTAGTTGCTTTTTAACATGCAAATTAGTAACATATTGGCTCTTAACTAGTCATTATTAAGTACTTATTAATGCCTTATTCGGCATGGCCTTATTATAACCCTAACCCTCTAACCCTGACCCTAACCCTAACCAAATAACTCTAAATTAAGTCTTTATTCCTTAGAATATGTTCCCCTAGTATCCAAATAACTCTGAATTAAGTCTTTGTTACTTAGAATATGTTCCCCATACTAAAGTGTTACCAAAAACATAAATTTGTCTTGAATCTGAAAAAAAAAAACATTTTATTTTTCACTAAAGAAGGGTTCCGTGAATGCGCATATGAAACTGGTGGGGTTCGGTACCTCCAACAAGGTTAAGAACCACTGTTTTAGAGTAAGCAATGTTAAGTTAAGGTCTCTATTGTTAAGCGTATGAGTTAAAAACGAGTCACATTCAGGGTTATTTTCTAAGATGGCGGACATTGATCCAACAGTAACCACGGTGACGAAACAAAATACAGTTAACGTTAGTTTAAGAGTAAGTTCACAACATAAATCCTCAGATACTTGAAAATAGGGTGTTACATATAGGCATACAGTTAGTGTGTGCTAAGGCAGTAGATGTCCAGTCACACATAGGACAATAGGTTGAGTACAAGTAATGGAATACAATCCATATATTATCAAACAGTGATTAGAAACATGATTCAAAAGTAGATAAAAACAGTAAAAAGGGTTTTTCTGTATATTTATATTTTTTGAATATTTGTAAAATTGTTCATCTCCAGACATTGTATTTTGTAGAAGAAGTCTGTCAGTACGTGATGAGGAAAGCAGAGGCATCAAGCGCCGGTTGTAACGCTGTTTTAATTGTTTTGCGGCTTGATCCTGAAAAATAAATGTGTCGCACAACGAAAGAGTTGGCCCATCTTTCGAGCCGTGTAACACTTTGAAAAATGTTACTGTGAGGAAGTTGTGAACAGCACCTTCAAATCATTACTAATAAATATTATACACTCCTGGGGAAAAAAAAAAAAAAAAGAGTATTTTACGATGGTGGATTGTAATCAGATTGTAAGTAGAAGCCTTGGGCTGTTTTATGTATCTACAGTACCTCTTAATTTTTTGGTTGAATAACCCTCTGATGGTAGTGTTTACTGCGTTGTTGCCAAGAACACGTCATACAACATTGTAAAGAGAATTATGATGTGGTGGGTGTTCCACAGTGTAGCTTGGTCGACTGTAGCAAAGACGGCTTTGAGGTCAATGAAGGCGATTAACTGGGGAAGGTCCTTGCAGAAATCCTGGGCCTTTTCCCATCCTCACTGGTCTCCGCCAACTACCATCTGATGAAGGCTTCCCTGCAGTCAAGATCGGTGATGACAACCTAACCGCTGACGGCAACATGACCCTGTTCTGCTGGCTTGTGTGTCCGATCAGGAGGAGACAAAGATTTGACTGCTTGTAAACTGGTCCAATACTAAGCTCATGCATGTCAGCGACGGCCCTGTTCTACACCATCGCCTTTGCCTCTGAGACCGTTGAGTTCATCTTCTTATTGGTTTATCTATGCTTGGAAGTCCCCAAGAAGAGGGACATTGTGATCGGGGTAAACAGACCACTATGCACACAGTGTCCAATCCCCCGCCCCACCAAGCTCTGTGTCTATAGTACCGCCACCCTCTCAGTGCTCCTCTATGAGGCCAAAACCTGGCAACTCAGCAAGACCACAGTTTTGAGTACCGTACCCTTAGAACCATTGAGGGTGTGCAGTGGTACAACCACAACTCCAACATGGAGCTCCACCAGAGAAACTACCAGCCCAACATCCTCTGTGTCCTCGGGGCTGGTATGGTGTCATTCTTTGGCTGAATTTGGTCCCCGGGCCGCCAGTTGAATAGCCCTGATTAAGAGCAATAAACTGCAACAAATCGCAGCAAACTCGTCATCAATGCAATGTAGCTTTCTAAGTGAGGACTAGACAGTGCGGCCAAAGTATGTTCATCCACAGTGATGAGCCGCTTCAAAGTACTAGTCCCTGCCTTCATACCGGCAAATAAACATATTGTTTTCAAGGATCCTTATCACTGGAGGATTACAACACAAACCAACTATAATGTGCAAAGTTTCTCGGTGGGAAATTACATATTAGTGTACCAGAAGTTTAAAATGTAGTAATGCGGTAATACAGTAAGCGGACGCTGTATCGATCCGTTGTGGTGAAGAAAGAGCTGAGCCGGAAGGCAAAGCTCTCAATTTACCGGTCGATCTACGTTCCCATCCTCACCTATGGTCATGAGCTTTGGGTTATGACCGAAAGGACAAGATCATGGGTACATGCGGCCGAAATGAGTTTCCTCCGCCAGGTGGCGGGGCTCTCCCTTACCAGAGTGCAGGATGTGTATTGTTCGCTCGGGGCTCAAATTATCCTACAATATGGGATTGTCAGCAGCCTAGAGAGGAAAGAAGTGTTGCTTGTTTTAAAGTGGTTCTATTATCATTTATATGCCGAATGGTGTATCAGGATATTCATGTATAGGTAGCGCAAGAGGCTGCAATATACTGTCTATCGTGATATGATTTATAGAAGAGATGTCTGATAATGGCTATTTTGCCAATATCCGATATTCCGATATTGTCCAACTCTTAATTACCGATTCTGATATCAACCGATACCGATACATACCGTTGTGGAATTAACACATTATTATGCCTAATTTTGTTGTGATGCCCTGCTGGATGCATTAAACAAAGTAACAAGGTTTTCCAAAATACTTCAACTCAAGTTATGGAAAAAAGTGCCAACATGGCACTACCATATTTATTATTGAAGTCACAAAGTGCTTTTTTTTTTTTAAACATGCCTCAAAACAGCAGCTTGGAATTTGGGACATGCGCTCCCTGAGATAATCCTGATACCCACAACAACTATGGGAAATACTATACTTTGACTTTCACAAAGTGCATTATTTTAAAAAAAATTTAAACATGCCTCAAAACAACAGCTACAAAAACAATGAAGGCACACAGCTTCAGTCCAGAGTATACTAGAGTAATAAAGTAAACAATAACATAGTCCTCCTTTAGTACAAGACTGCCTGGCATACTGTATAACAGGAAATT
>NC_084733.1:35487292-35579792 GCF_033978785.1 Entelurus aequoreus
CAAGCAAACCAAACAACCAATAAGGCATTAGAATCCATCTCCAAACACGCCCTTAAAATTCTGTACAAAAAAAAGGCCAACAATATCATCATTCGAAACAAATACTAGGCTTATATTTGACAATTGTATATCCCTCTCAAATACACAAACTGTCTACAAAACTGTTCACAACCAATCAAAGATTTTGTCCATCGGACCTCGGATACTGCCACAAGAACAACCAGAGGTACTACTAGAGGGCAGTGTAGTAGCCCAAAATGTAGGACAGCCTTTGCCCAATCTGCTTTCTCGTCAAAGGCTGTGAAAAAAGCTCCCGTCTAAACTGCTGAGCTTGAATTCACTCACTTCTTTCACAGGAAAAGCAAAATCATGTTTTTGAGATAATCAGAGATGTACACACTCGTGATTTAAGTGAATTATCTGGGTTTTTAATGTGATTGACTTGAACTGTATGCACGATAAAGGCGAATGTTAGTAGTGTGTTCAGTTGTTTTTTAGTAATATCAGTATATATATATATTATATATATATATATATATATATATATATATATATATATATATATATATATATATATATATATATATATATATATATATATATATATATATATATATATATATATATTGTTGGAAGCAGATCAGAATCATATCCATATTTAAGTGTTACTTCTTTCTAAAAACTCCTATAGTCATATTTACATCAGCTAATGTCTCGTGTGGTACAAAGTGCTTGGATTAGAGTGTCCTTGGTTAGAGTCACAGCGCTGTTTATTCTCTTTGTTGAGACTGCCATTACATTCCTAAGATAAGGAGCACAGCTAGACTGGGGAAACAGCAGGCGGGGGACAGAGGGAAGATCACGGGACTTCCGGGGGTTTGAGGGGAGACCGAGCTAGACCGATCTGGACCGGGCTGGGGAACGCTGGTGTGCTGGATTGGTCTCAGTTTGTCCTCTAAGCTTGGAGAATAAACCACAAAATACCAACTGCTGCCTGTTGATTGAATATAAACATCAGCTTATGTGCCATAAAAAGAATCTGGGAGAGACTAGCAATTTGAATTCCCCATTGGAGGAATGCTGGTCGACGCAACAATTTGGGGGCTTCATCCGAGATGGCACGCTGTTGATTGATGACTTCTTGCAATCTTCTGGACAGACTCAATTGGCCAATTCAAGGTAAGCAGAACCTTTCTTTTTAGATAAAATCTGCGTTAGGAGTCTGTCCTGAAGTCTGTAAGTCAAACACTGTTTCGTAATCCCAGGCACAGATTGGTGATTTTGATAGGTTGATTGCATTTTTGCCGAGCCTGCCATTGCATTAAATTGTAAATAAGTGGTCAACTCAGGCCATTGTGTCTCGATTACCGTGACGGGCAGTTTCATTGACGAGTGAACTAATAGTCGGGTGTAGCTTACCCTGGGAATTTGGTCGTCCCTTAATGAGTTCGGGTTGCAAGATCCCAGTGAGATAAGACACTAAAACGTAAGGAAGCGGGTTCAAAGATCCCAGTGAGATAAGACACTGAAACGTAAGGAAGCGGGTTCAAAGATCCCAGTGAGATAAGACACTGAAATGTAAGGAAGCGGGTTGAAAGATCCCAGTGAGATAAGACACTAAAACGTAAAGAAATAGACACATGGCCTTGGAGTGTGACAGACAGGAATGTGATGGCGGTCTGGGAAAAATGTGATTAATCATTACTGTGTAATGATCAATTCAATGGACGGTTGTCGACAATGGAACTAGCAGGTAGAAAGAAAAAAAGAAGAAAAAAAAGGAGAACGTTCCTTGAAAGGGTTAAGAGGGAGTTTACAATACTCGAAAAGTCGTGAACTCAAACGTCTGGTAAAATAAAATAAATTTAAAAAAAAGTAACTGGAAGTTTTATGGTAAAGTGAAACGCAGAGAGTGTGCTGCTGAGTGTGAGTGTGTGTGAGCGGGAGTGCTTACGCGTGCTCGTGTGTGTGTGTGCTGCTGAGTGTGTGTGTGTGTGTGTGTGTGTGTGTGTGTGTGTGTGTGTGTGTGTGTGTGTGTGTGTGTGTGTGTGTGTGTGTGTGTGTGTGTGTGTGTGTGTGTGTGTGTGTGTGTGTGTGTGTGTGTGTGTGTGTGTGTGTGTGTGTGTGTGTGTGTGTGTGTGTGTGTGCGCGCTGGTGAAAATGGAACACTCAGGGAGAGAATTTAAGAGTTTGGCGTATGATAAAAGTAAACGGGGATTACGTGGAAAAACGAAATGCAGCAAAAGAAACGATGATTAATGACAGAATGAACTGATTGGTTTTTTGTCTGCCGCGCATGCGCAAGACAATTCAAACGACCCGCCCAGACTTTGACTAGGACACCGCCCCCTACTCCAGTGACAAGAGAAGGAGGTATTAACACGCCCCCTCTAAGATTAATCCTGCCTCCGAAAATGAACTCCTTGTACACGTCTGACCATTTTCTCCGGCAGACATTTTTGACACATGACATTAACACTTTGGACATACTACAATATAAGTCTCTTGCCGATGCATACGTGCAAGCCATTGTTGACCTTGCTTTGCCACCTGTACCTCCAGGAGGGAACCTTTGGCCAAACACTTTGGACAAAGTTAACCCTGATATACAAGGTGCCAAAAACAATATATGGCAGGACATTTTATTCATCCCATGCAAAATAGGGCTAATGACAGAGCAACAAGGAAACGACTACTTAAAATACAGATCGCTGAAGATAAAAGGTTAAAAGAACCAAAAGGTCAAAGATCAGCTAGGGTATATTCAGCAGTGGGTGACCTTGCTTTTGAGTTCCAACAGGTGGAGGAAAGAATCCTCAACAGACGTGCGGTTGGACTCGGGTGGTGGACAACACGATGCTTCAAAGCCGGTCTGGGGTAGACACTGTTTCGGCTGTGACCAGCCTGGTCACTGGAGTCGTGACTGTCCGAACATTTCCGAACAGGAAAGGTTCCGTCGTGCCAACAAACGAACACGAAGGCGTGTAAGAGGACGCCCACATCAGGAGCCGCAGCAGGAAGTACCGACAGGACCCCTGCTGGACATGAGTGTCAACGGACAATTTTATCAGCCACCCATTCGATTCTGAATGCAGAGGTACCAAAAAAACTGTGTGCTTCCTCTTTAAAGGTCGAAGGCTTCGCTGGGGTCACAAGAAGGTTACCTGTCACCAAACCACTTCCGGTTCAGATTGCTGGACCTCCTTTACAGACTGTACCCTGACATTCAAATCGCAAAGAAGGAATATTCCTGGTGTTACCTGACGGCTGAACCACCCAGCTGTGACACCACTACCAAGACTCCTCCATGAGCTCATACCACAGCCTGAAACAACAGGAATGGCTGACATCCAACTGCTTTAACGGTGAAAACCCTAAATGACTGAGATGCTTCCGTGTGTTCTGCCACCCGACTCGCCATATGTTATGATTATTTATATATGTTGGAACTCAAGGTGTGGCTGCTCATGTTGACCTATCTTTGCAACAGCTAGCATAGTATAAGATGGACACAATAGTGTCCCACATTGTTCCCTTGCTCTCTGTCTCGCCTACAAAACCAAAGAACTTAGGTCCAATGATAAGACACGGCGTAGCTGCCAAACATTACACCGACACCCAAATACCACATTTTCAATTGTTTAGGTTTAGCCCATGGTTATGTTAAACACATAACTATTGGCTGCACTTTAGACACCTGTAGGCTACGAGGAGCTAGCAGCTACACAACAGCTGAGCTAAAACGACACATTACACATTTAAGCATATCAAATAATTATAGTTGCTCATTACATACACAAAGTTGCCATGGCAGAAGTCTGATAGAAAGTATTCAGTAACAAACGTGTCCGCATCATTCAACTTTCTACAACATGAGCTTGACTTAATTAATTATTGGGGCCACCAGGTGTGGTAAAATTTCAAAATACTATTGCTAAAGCATCCGCCATAAGGGTAGTATTTTTCTAGTATTGGTGACAATATAAATATAAGCATATGTTGTTACTTTCACCATATTGAATAAGTTACATAAAAGTTAGGGTTCAGATGAGTTTGAGTTAATTGTGATATTGCTAAGGGGTCCCCTACCCTAACACCACCCCCCAGTGGACCATAGAGGCTGAAGAGACAATCATTGACCTCAAACATGACCTGTCCTCCGCTACTTGACTATTAGCTGACCTTTTTCTTAGATGTTTCTGAAAGTGATAGTATGACTAACACAGTCCTTTTTTTCAGAAACAGAAGGGGGTGAGTGAGGGTGGATACAGACTCCTTGGAACAAAATCGACAATCATCCGACTCTGACACATTCCATAGTTTTAACGTTTTTACCGTGGGTAAGAACTTATAACTAATTTTAATTTGAAAATAACGATTTTACACATCGATAGTAGTTTAGTAGATCAAATTTAGAATATGGAGGAGGTGAGGGTGAACCATGTATAGTCTTTGACTTCACTGATATGAGCAATACGGTACAAGGGAAAAGGTACGTACTGACTTGTGTTGACAATCACAGTGGTTGGCCGGAATCAACAACAACCTCAAAAGAGGATGCAATATCAGTAATTAAATGACTTGTGAATGACCTAGTACCCCGACATGGTTTCCCCAAAAAGATTAGGTCAGACAACAGCAACAATTTAAAAAAAATACTCACTTAGCCTTGGTCGAAAAGGCTTTCGGACTAGAACACAGGTTTGGGGTACCATCCTGAGTCCCAAGGTAAGGTTGAAAGGATGGACCAGAACATTAAAAACTAATTGGCTAAAATCTGTGCACAGACCAAATTTAATTGGATTGACATGTTGCAATTAGCGTTAATGATCATTCGAAGGTCCGTGAATAAAACTGTTTTACCGCCCTATGAGCTGCATACAGGTCCGCCATTCACAGGACCAGCAGCCCCCCATGGAAGGAGGACTCAGCGTAAAACCAAAATGGTATTTTACACAAAAAATTGCAGAATTTGTGTGCCAGTTCTTCTGTACAGATTCCCTTCCGCCCGCTGAGAGGGTCAAGATCAAGGTCATCAAACGCAAGTGGATGGAGCCCAGGTGGACTGGTCCCTTCTAGGTCGTAGAACGGACGTCCCACGCCCTTCGACTGGCTGGTGGAGGGGACACCTGGTACCACCTCTCCCTCTGCACTACAGCTGAAGAACCTGACAGATTACCAGCGGATGTCATTGCTGACATCACCACATCATCTGCCCCACAGCCCAGGAGACGAGAGAGATTTTCTACCTACATTACTCTTTTCAACTTCTATATTGTATATCCTCGTGTGAGACCAATCCAGTATGCTAAATGTTTCTTAGTTTTTCTTGCTTGTTTTCAGCATAACTATGTGTCGTTACATTAAGTGAAAAGTTTGATGTTTATCCCCGTTTTGTTACCTAAATTACTCTGATATTGATAGACGAAAGGCAGGATGTTACACCCGGTAGTGTTCCCTGACGGACTGGTGCTTGGGCGTGTTCTACTGTCTTTGTGTCTCAGTTCATCCTTCCTGACGACAGTGACTGACAAGTGTCTAAGAACATACAGCGGACTTTAAATAGACTGGGTCAAAGGGGATAGCAAGACTTATTTTTGACCTGTGCAGTGTGATTAATTACGGGGGACACAATAGCTATGACCGTGGTAATACCCTCTATATTTGTTACGACTCAACCCTGAACGATTGGTGTCGGATGCAGACAACATACTCTGGTAAGTTGTGCCCATCGTCCCTTTTATGTTGTTTTGGGGCTTGACCTGACTGATACAGACGCTAAAGGAATTATTAAAATTAATGTCCTTGAGAGGGCGTTAACTACCTCTACACCCTCTGTAGCACCTAAAGTACCACCCCACCTCTGTGGTGTTTCAAAGGCTCACATCTGTGCGTGCTAATGACATCACCACCGAAGGCCTGGTAACTTTGACCTTTGACCTTAGGAGCGGGTGCAGACAACCTGTGGCTCAGGTGGATGCCAAAACCTGGGTGACTGTGTTGCTTCTTCCGCTGGACGTCCCTTTTCCCCACACTTACCCCGCCCCTTTTAAGTTGACTGACATGTGTACCCTTCTGTTGACAATGCCACCCGACTTCTTCCCTTTGTGGCCCAAAAGCTGAATTACACGCGTTTTCAAATTACAGGACCCTCTTCGTCCCCCAACAAATTGGGTGACATCAACCGTTACTGGTGCACCACACTGATAGATGGCTATATATATATATCTCATGTAGAGTTGTTTACGTTGTTATGTTTATGATGGCGTGGCGAAGTTGGTAGATTGGCCATGCCAGCAATCGGAAGGTTGCTGGTTACTGGGGTTCAATCCTCACCTTCTACCATCCTAGTCACGTCCGTTGTGTCCTTGGGCAAGACACTTCACCTGATGGCTGCTGGTTAGCGCCTTGCATGGCAGCTCCCGCCATCATTGTGAATGTGTGTGTGAATGGGTGAATGTGGAAATACTGTCAAAGCGCTTTGAGTACCTTGAAGGTAGAAAAGCGCTATACAAGTATAACCCATTTATCATTATATATATAGATATAAATATAGAGAGATATAGATGTAGAGAGATATAGATGTACAGAGATATAGAGAGATAGAGATAGAGAGATAGATAGATATCAAATGCAAAATTGTGTATTTGTCCAAATATTTTGGTATTTTTTCAAGCAAAATTTTAAATATGCAAGCAAGTATTAGCCTGTGATTAATCTGGATTATACAGAGCCCCTAAAGGGATATGGAGGAAAACATTTTTTTTAGATATGTATCTCGTGCGCACGCAAAAGTTTCTCTTGCGCACGAGATACATATCTCGTGCGAAATACACGCACATATAGAGAAACTATCTCGTGAGATATGTATCACATGCGCACGCGATATGTTTTACTTGTGCACGAGAAAGCATTGGATGCGTGCGCGTGGTTTGAGGTGTGTGTTAAAATGCCTGTTCAGGAGTTAATTCGGCTGTATTTCCAACTAGGACTTTCCCCCATATGTGTTGTGGCAAAATGTGAATGCATGCCAAAAATGTATTTCCTTCGCGGGGGCGCGCAGCGCTCGCTGAACCTGCATTTTTGGCTTGGTGTGTCCACAGCGGATTACTAGGTGTAAAACAAACACTTTATCTTCCTGGTTATTCTATCGCTACGTGTTTGACATTATTTAAGACTTTATTGTGCCCGGAAAAGGACAGTTTGCCTCTTCTGTGGTATTAATGAGATTTAAAGGAGTGTTGTTAGTCCGATGTTGATGTGATAAAACCTCTTTCTTGTTTGGAAGATACACACAATTGTCACTGTTATTTCTTCTTGCACATAATAAATATGTACAACGTGTTTGGATGTATTCATTTATGTAAAATTGTCAATAAATGTAATATTGCCTGACAAAAAGTGATTTGATGTAATATTTCGATATTTACACATCGCATATTTACACATCGCATATTTACACGCGTATTTTACTACAATACCCTTATGAACATTACATATATCAAAATCAAGTACCTACTGTATTGTTTACTTGTTGAAATACCCCTTTTAGAACAAATATCTACCCAAATGGCCACTTTGTTGCTGCCAAAAATATGTTTCAAGTAATATTTTGATATTGAAACATCTTATCTCTGCATATTCTACTAGAATACTCTTAATAGCATTACATATAAATAAATCAAGTACTTACTGTACTGTTTACTTGTAGAAATACCCTTTACAAAGCTAAAAACTACAAAAGTGACCACTTTGCTGCTGCCAAAAATTGATTTCAAGTAATATTTTGATACGGACACATCTCATCTCTGCATATTCTACTAGAATACCCTTATGGGCATTACATATATCAAAATCAAGTACCTTTTGTAATGTTTACTTATTGAAATACCCTTTTTAGAGCAAATATCTACCCAAATGGCCACTTTGTTGATGCCAAAAATTGATTTCCAAGTAGTAATAATTTCCACTCTTTGCTCTCCCTTTCCCTCCCTCTCCCTCTCCATATGTACAGTATACACACACACACACGTGTACACAAATAACTACATACACATGTATAACTATATACACACATACCTACACCTATATACATACATATATACACACATACATACACACACACATATATATGTATATACACACACACATATATACTGTATATAGACATACAGTATATACATGCATATATAGACATATATACACATATACACATACTGTATACATACATACGTTATATATACACACACACACAGTATATACTGTAAATAACAGCAATAGTGCTCTTTGAGTGAGAACATTGCTTTTGCTGACATTCAGAGCATGTCAACCCTAATAGATATTGACGTGGTAAAAGTCGTTATCTGGGGAATAGAGGTATATTGTCTCGTGCGTGTTTTACCATCTACCCAACCATGCCGTTGTGTCCTTGGGCAGGACACTTCACCCTTGCCCCCGGTGCCGCTCACACCGGTGAATGAATGTTGAATGAATGATAGGTGGTGGTCGGAGGGGCCGTAGGCGCAAATTGGCAGCCACGCTTACGTCAGTCTACCCCAGGGCAGCTGTGGCTACGAAAGTAGCTTACCACCACCAGGTGTGAATGAATGATGGGTTTTTAACATGTAAAGCGACTTTGGGTACTTAGAAAAGCGCTATATAAATCCCAGGTATTATTATTACCCTATTTACACCCAACAGTCGGCTTGGGCATCCAACTTCAGATTCACAGAGATTGATTCGTCTGATGGTCTCCATGGGGACTTTGCCAAGGTTGTTCTTGCATGTGATATGGATCTGAGGCCACCCACTAGAAAGTGGTTAAGATCTCTTTTGCTGCCATGATAAGCAATGTCTGCATATTTCTAAGATTAGAATGCAGTTGCCTTACAGCTATTGGTATACCTGCCATGTGTTATGCCATTCAATTTAAAAGCTGTAAATTAAGAAAGAGCAAAACAGACACATAGATGACAGGACCCAATCAACACTACCGATACATACATACATACATACATACATACATACATATGTATATATATGCATATATATATTTACATTAAGGGTGTAACCATGTGTTTTAAATACAACAATTTGATTCAATATGTGTGGTTGCTGATATGTTTCAGGGACAATATTATTTTTCTGGAGCAATACGATCCGAAACGATTCAGTAAGTGGAAATCGACTCAGTAATATTTTAGCAAAAAACATCAACCAGTGTGCCTGTGAAATAAATCAATGGCTACCGGACACTGCAGGCAAAGTTTCCTATATTTATGTTATTTTAAGGGAGTTAGGTATAAATTAATTATGGATACAAACAAGCGAGTAAACAACAATTAATGGCCAATGGGTTCACAACTTATTTGAACAACGTGCTTTACTTAAAGGGGAACTGCCCTTTTTTTTGGAATTGTTCATAATCATTATGAGGGACAAGATGGATGTATTTTTTTAAATGCATTCTAACTCGTAAATAAAAGTCCGCTTACAACGGCGCCAATGGGAGGTCCTCCATTCCGCCCATTAATCTCTCTAAAAAACTATTCAAATAGCGGCAACAATAGTCCATTCATATTTCAGGAATTATAATTAATAATGCATATAATGCACTGGCTGCAGTGCCCTCTGCTGGTTGTTCAGTGTGTAGGTCACATTTATTTGTGCATCTGGTTTGTGGGAGGAATGTCTCATCGACACAAAAGTAAAAAAGCGATCCACATATGCAAATTCAATACAAAATCAAGCATATTTATATTAAAATCTCAAAAATTTATTTACAAATACACGTTTATTTATACAAATTATTGATTTATTTGTATGTCACATTTTTATATTTATAAATTTTATTTGTATTTTCAAATCTCAAAAATATATTTACAATATATTATACAAATATTTATTTATTTGTATATCACATTTGTATGTTTATTAATATATGCATATGTATTAATATCATATTGATATATTATAAGCTGATGTTACAATTCTACCTCCATACGTATGCAAAGTGCAAAGTTATAGTGGTGATTGATCCAAGAGTGCAAAGAAAGCTCAGCTTCCTCTAAAATGTCAAAGAAATAAGTGGTCAAATGTACTGTTCCATCCATCCACTTTCTACCACTTGTGCCTCTCGGGGTCGCGGGGGTGCTGGAACCTATCCCAGCTGCATTCGGGTGGAAGGCGGGGTACACCCTGCACAAGTCACCACCTCATCGCAGCAAATGTACTGTTGTGTTGACATTTCATTGAGTAAATATTTGTTAGCACGCTAGAAAGCGCATTAAACAGTGTTGTACGCTGAGCGTCCAAAGACTTCAATAGAGTGGCTTGTTGTCCTGTAGCGAAACCAGTCATTGGATAAACACTTGGTTTTGTCCCAACCATCGGACGCTAAGTGTCTCTGGGGGTCTATGGAACAGGGGGTCGGCCTACAGCTTCTGTATGATGATTGGCTGAGCTGTCTGAAGCTGAATCCCTTTTTGATTGACAGAAGATTATCGAATCAACGATTTTGAAATAAAAACATCCACCTGAGCATTTTTCATGATGTATTCTGTTGTTTCTTGTTGATCGAAAAACTTACAATCCTCTTGGTAAAAATTTTTTGTGTGTTAAGAACGACTTGCGACAAATCTAGCATTTTTTAATGGTGTTATTGGAGACTGTAGAGAGTAGCTGTAAACAAGCTTCCCCTCCTTGAAAGACCAGCAGTCGCCACCCATTACATTTCACAATGTAATGGGTTGCCTGTTTGGGCTTGTTTTTCATAATTTGTGTCTCTCGTGAGATCTGGCAACACTGACTAGGACAGGGGTGTCAAAGGTACGGCCCGCGTTCCGAATCAGGCCCGCCAACAGGTTTCCTCCGGCCCACGAGATGAGTTTGCTAAGTATAAAAATGAGCTGACATTTTTGAATGAAAGAAACTGCTGTTTCTAAATGTGTCCACTGGATGTCGCCAGAGCAATTCTTTGTGTCCCCTACCACATGCATGACTTAAGAGGGGGCGGAGCTATGTTAGGATAGAGGCAACACTTCTGTGTTTGGACACTACCTAATTCCGCTACTTATTAGTGATAGTATACAAATTTATAATCTGTGCATTTCGTGTTGTACATATGACACATTTTCTGGGCGCACATAAATATTCTGAAATAATATGTGTCCCCCTTCTTACTGTGATAAATGAAAGTTTTGTTGTAGACAATGCTACATATGTACAGAATAAACCTCATGGTATTAATACATCAGTTATGGAAAATTTGTAAATTACATTAATTTCATCTTCTGATAGATAAAAAATGAACACCGATGGGAGCGCTTTAAAACTCTGCCAGACTCAATTCCACCTATTTGACTAATGAACATTATCACATCATTTATTCAAAAAGTATAAATAACAACTAATGAAGATATAATACAATTATCTGCAACATGTACGTGTAAAAAAAAAACATGATTTATACATTTTCAGAATGTGATTGGTCTAATATTAAACAAAATAATAATCTAAAGTTATCTTTATTTTTAAGTTATCATGCCATGATTTTACCAGTCCGGCCCGCTTGGGAATAGATGTTCCTCCATGTGGCCCCTGAGCTAAAATGAGTTTGACAACCCTGGACTAGAACATTGCAAGTTTTACTAATCTGATTTTAACCTTTATTTTGTGTTTTGCAGGTGGATTCACACTATGTGAGCATGTTTAAAGTGTCTTTAATGACATTTTTGGCTCTGAGGTTGGTTATTTTGCAGCAATTTTCAATTAAAAAAAAACACACAGACTGTATCCTTAACAGGTGGGATTTTTTGTTTGAGCAAATGATATGCGGCCAGACACACTAGTTTATTATGTGTAATGTTTGGCAGTATAGTAACCGAGGCGGTGGCAAAAATCCGGCAAACATTATTCAAAAACATACAAAAACTAATGTACCACTCGGTATCCAATGAAAAACACTAACCAAAAATAACAAAATATACTTTCAAACTAACATTTGTTTTAATTTGCATATAGTCCCAACCAGATGAATTATACTTCAGTCAAACCTGAGGGTGTGATTTGCAAATAATTTTCAACCCATATTCAGTTGAATATGCTACAAAGACAACATATTTGATGTTCAAACTGCTAAACTTTTTTTTTTTTTGCAAATAATCATTAACTTTAGAATGTGATGCCAGCAGCACGTGACAAAGAAGTTGGGAAAGGTGGCAATAAATACTGACAAAGTTGAGGAATGCTCATCAAACACTTATTTGGAACATCCCACAGGTGTGCAGGCTAATTGGGAACAGGTGGGTGCCATGATTGGGTATAAAAACAGCTTCCCAAAAAATGCTCAGTCTTTCACAAAAATGGATGGGGCAAGGTACACCCCTTTGTCCACAACCGCGTGAGCAAATAGTCAAACAGTTTAAGAACAACGTTTCTCAAAGTACAATTGCAAGAAATGTAGGGATTTCAACATCTACGGTCCATAATATCATCAAAAGGTTCAGAGAATCTGGAGAAATCACTCCACGTAAGCGGCATGGCCGGAAACCAACATTGAATGACCGTGACCTTCGATCCCTCAGACGGCACTGTATCAAAAACCGACATCAATCTCTAAAGGATATCACCACATGGGCTCAGGAACACTTCAGAAAACCACTGCCACTAACTATGGTTCGTCGCTACATCTGTAAGTGCAAGTTAAAGCTCTACTATCCAAAGCGAAAGCCATTTATCAACAACATCCAGAAACGCCGCCGGCTTCTCTGGGCCCGAGATCATCTAAGATGGACTCATGCAAAGTGGAAAAGTGTTCTGTGGTCTGACGAGTCCACATTTCAAATTGTTTTTAGAAATATTCGACATCGCGTCATCCGGCCCAAAGGGGAAGCGAACCATCCAAAATGTTATCGACGCAAAGTTCAAAAGCCAGCATCTGTGATGGTATGGGGGTGCATTAGTGCCCAAGGCATGGGTAACTTACACATCTGTGAAGGCACCATTAATGCTAAAAGGTACATACAGGTTTTGGAACAACATATGCTGCCATCTAAGCGCCGTCTTTTTCATGGACGCCCCTGCTTATTTCAGCAAGACAATCCCAAACCACATTCAGCACGTGTTACAACAGGGTGGCTTCGTAAAAAAAGAGTGCTGGTACTTTCCTGGCCCGCCTGCAGTCCAGACCTGTCTCCCATCAAAAATGTGTGGCGCATCATGAAGCGTAAAATACGACAACGGAGACCTCGGACTGATGAACGACTGAAGCTCTACATAAAACAAGAATGGAAAATAATTCCACTTTCAAAGCTTCAACAATTAGTTTCCTCAGTTCCCAAACGTTTATTGAGTGTTGTTAAAAGGAAAGGCCATGTAACACAGTGGTGAACATGCCGTTTCCCAACTACTTTGGCACGTGTTGCAGCCATGAAATTCTAAGTTAATTATTATTTGCAAAAAAATAAATAAAGTTTATGAGTTTGAACATCAAATATCTTGTCTTTGTAGTGCATTCAATTGAATATGTGTTGAAAAGGATTTGCAAATCATTGTATTCAGTTTATATTTACATCTAACACAATTTCCCAACTCATATGGAAACGGGGTTTGTAGTTACTACCCCTCCATTGCACAACTCTAACATGATAACTCTGCAAGTAGCTAATCACAGGTAATTTAGTTGTTTTTGTTAGAGCGAGAGATTCAGCTCAGCATTTGCTTTTTAATGCTTTTGATGAATGACTTCTGTCCCATTGCCTCATGCCGCCATTAGTCTGACACCAGGGAGAAGCAAAAGTCCTAAAAGGATGGAGAAATGGAGAATTGATTTGCCTCAACTGTCATCCAAGGAAAATACTTCATCCCCATAATCCTACGCGACATTGCACAGAGCAATTAGAGAATCGCTAGTGTGTGTTTCCTGATGCACTCATGCAGAAAGACACCATACTAATCAGCTTTAATACCCGCTCTTCTGTATTAATGTAATGTGAAAGAAGTCACCCCAGCTGCAGTCTCATTTGGGATTTTTTTAGAAAAGCTAGTTCTGTTTTGATTGTATTAGGCTGAAAAGAAATGCCCAATTTTTTCCATTTTTAAACCCTGGAGAGAATTCACTAGAGTACGACATTTATTAGCATTTATTGGCAAATATCTCATCCAAAATGGCTGGGATTTGCATTATTAAAAACTTCTATCTGCTAATCCTTTGAGACCAATAAATGAATAGAGAAATTGAATATACAAACACCCTTTTAAATTATTAACAGTTTTAGTATGGAATTATTCTTGGTTTTATGATGCAGACACATTTTAGAAGAACTCAAGAAAAACAAAAGTATAATATTGGAGCAGGAAGTTTTTTCATTTGAATTTGATAATTTTATATGCAAGTTCGTCGGTACTACCTGGTGCTGCTACATGTGAAATCAATCGATACTGTATTTCGATAACTTGTTGCACGTGACATCAAGACTCGGCACTTGGCCGGGTAAAAAGCTGGGTAAAAAGCAGTCAAGCACTCAGCCGGACTGCCTTGAGGTAATGTTACAATTTTCCATGCCAACAAAGCAAGAAGAAGGCACTCAAAAGTACAGTTAGGCTCCACTTTTCAAAATGCGCTAGCTTGATGCTAATTTACATTGGAATTGCTGTAAGTATGCTACCGGTGAGCATTAGCGATTTTTAATGGTGATTTACACGCCTCCAAATGTGGTAATGAAAATGACAATTAAGATGCACATTAAAATCAAACAACTTGCAATAAATACAATATTTACTGGGTACACACTTTGCCGGGCTCAACAAAAGAAGACTGACACATTCAACTTAATGTCAAAGACTACTTCCTGGCTAAGGCAACACACCATAATCTTCAGACTACTGCCATCGATTTTCCTGAGGGAACTCTCCTGAAGGAATCAATAAAATACTATCTATCTATCAAACATCTTGGAATTGCAATTGCATGCAAAATCTACTTTATACTGTATAACAGTACAGTACTTGCAAATGAGACGGTGTAAGAAAACAAGATAACTGAAAAATAATTAAGATTTTTTTTTTTAACAATTAACATGTATAAAACACATCGGAATACAAACAAAAGTACCAAAAATTGGTGGTGTTGCGTATCGATTCCCAGGTACCAGGAATTGGTAGCATATCGATTCAAATAGAAAAGGTACCCATCCCTACCTACAATACAATACATCAGATCTGGGCATTCTGCGGCCCACGGGCCGCATCCGGCCCTTTGTGCGTCCCTGTCCGGCCCGCGAGAGGCCAATTATAAATGACAAAATAAATTTTGAAAAGTATCTATGTCGAGTGTGCAATACAACGGTGCTGCTTTTGTTTTGAAAATCGTTATTTGTATTACTTCCGTGTGGACGTATGCGTGTGCGTGATTGTGAGTGAATGTGAACAGCTGCAATCATAAAATAACAAAATAAAGTTGAAAAAACATCTATGTCGTGCGCGCAATACAACTGTGCTGCTTTTATTTTGAAAAGTATTATTTATGGGCGTGTGTCCGTGTGTAACCTGCGAGTGAAGGTGCACATGCAGCGACAAGTGATGCACGGTTTACACCCGAGACGCTAAAAAGAGAAAAGTTGATGAAGAATGGCGTGTTTCCAACAAGACATGGACTGCAAAGCAACGTTCCCTCTAAGGTGCGCGCCTGCGCAATTGCGCACTGTTCAAGCGTCTGCTGCGCGCAGCAAATTTATGCCGCGCAGCAAATCAAATCCCATCTGAATTCTAAACAAAATAAACATATTTATTCTATGTAATTTTGCAATGCAACTCTGAGTGACAGTGACAACAAGCGGCCCTAACGGTGTTCGTCAACACCGTTCAATTGAACACCGTTCAATTATTGTAACGTCTATCGAGATGCTTCGAGGACAGGAATTATATCGATCACTTTATTGAGCAAAACTGTTTATATTCGGACATAACCACACCAAAAACATGAGTAAAACAATTCTATCTCGAAAAACTAGTCATTTTCTGCCGTACAAACCAGGCCAAAACCAACTTGTCATCTGTCACCAACACGCATAGCACTAAACCACTGGTGCGTTTATGGCCACACAAAAAGTCGGCCAACTCAAACACCACACAAAGTTACACTATGACTCCTCAGTCATACGTGTGCTTATTTTACTGTCATTTATTATTAATGTTAATTTATTTATATTAGTCATGGAATGCTGTTACACACACTATGTTGAAGTATTACTATTATTATTAATTATTATTATTATTATTATTATTATTTATCTTACGGTATATATCAAAAATAATATTGAGCAAAATTTAATTGAAATATTGTCGATGTGGCCCTCCAGCAGTGCTCGGGTTGCTCATGCGGCCCCCGGTAAAAAATAATTGCCCACCCCTGCAACACATGCATGCTGCATTATGTACACATATTCATAAATTAGAGATTTGAATGAGATTTTTTTTCCTGCAGGAAAAATATTTACTTAATAAAAAAATTAATAAAATATATTGGGGATCAAAGATCTGTGACTTTGCAGGACGGGAATGTTGAATCAAAAATATTGCAAGGATTGTCCGTATATTAGTTGCAGCTCAGATTGTAGAAACAAAGCTTAGGAATTGAAAAATATAAAAATGCATCAAAAGTGCATCATTGATATTTGATGTCATTCTATCGTGTGACAACATAATACATTTGGACATACAGCACTGCCACTGAGAAATGTTTGTCTTATTGAGAATGCATTTTTTATATTCCTGGATGACATTTGGTCACCTTGTCTGTTTACCACAGTAATGGAAATGACAGGTCTGGCTGGCATTTTCATTGCTCAACTTTTACAAACTGTCATCTAAATGATTGACAACTCTATCCATACATTAATACAATCCTCCGAGTCATCCTGGGATTGATTCCACTCTCCTCTGTTGTATTTCCTCTCCTGTGGGAGTTTGAAGGCCAGAGCCCCAGATGTTACATATCAGATCATGCAGCATCTTTGATAAGTTATTAGAGTAACTGATTGCAACAAAGTGTTATTGAGGATGAGCCGGCAACATCAGTGCCATGCCACCCGATCTCATTATGCTTCACACGGATGACATTCTGTTCTCAGTACTTCGCCATGAGTCCCTGGCTGGGAGTATCACCAGAATGTCAAACTGTATCGCTGTTGCTAATCAAACCAGATGAGACTTTCTGTCTGTGTCAGGTCATTAAAGAGTGGTTGCTACAACATTCATTATGTGCCATTGACGATGCATGTTTTACGTTCGAAACATAGACATACACTCAAAGTCCGATATAATGCGGTCGTTTGGGTCCATAAAATACCAATCGCGTTATTCCTGAGATCGAGTTATATAGACATTTTTATTTTTTTACCCTTTTCTTTTCGAAATAATACAATTAAATGATTCCCAAACAGGGGCAACACGGTGAAACAGGGGTTAGTGCATGTGCCTCACAATACAAAGGTCCTGGGTTCGATCCCCGGGCTCTGGGTCTTTCTATGTGGAGTTTGCATGTTCTCTCTGTGACTGCGTGGGTTCCCTCCGGGTACTCCGGCTTCCTCCCACCTGCAAAGACATGCACCTGGGGATAGGTTGATTGGCATCACTAAATTGTCCCTAGTGTGTGAATGTGAGTGTGAATGTTGTCTGTCTATCTGTGTTGGCCCTGTGATGAGGTGGTGACTTGGCCAGGGTGTACCCCGCCTTCCGCCCGAATGCAGCCGAGAGACTCCTGCATCCCCTGCGACCCTGATAGGTACAAGTGGTAGGAAATGGATGGATGGATTGATTCCCAAACAGACGGGACGTGAATGGTGGATTGTGCTAGTACCTTCCAGTTTCTTCCGACAAAGAAAAAATAAATTGTTCATGCTGATGCTCGATTACGCTGTTGGTTCGGTTGTGCACCTTTGTCGTTAAAGCCTAGTACTATCTTTCTATTTTGTGTGCTTCTAAATATTTTATAGCCGTCTTTATCCCTTCAACACATTTAGTAGTCTTATCGAATTTACAAACCGTTTGCTCGCTTTGTTTCACGGCTTTACTTTTAGCTAGCTAGCTGCTAAGCTAACGGGGCTAAGCTAGTCCCGGTCGGAAGACAGAAAAAACTCGACTCTGTGAAGGAAAAAACGTGAGTACGGCTTTGGGTTCTCTTATGGAGATGTTGTCCCTCTTAAAAGGGACGTGTCCGCCAGTTTGAGCAGAGTAACTTCGTAACTGTAGATGCCGTGGACACGCTTGCTTGCGTTAGCCTTACTTACCTAACAAGCTCAGTTTGTAGCAGCCCTAAACGGCCTACAAGCTACGGTGAGCCGGCTAAGACGCATAACAGATTCAGCTCGTTAGCTAGTCCTACGCCCCAGTCTACCGGCTACCACACCACAATGTAAACGAGCAAAAATGTGTGGTCCATGGCAAGTTATATTGAGCCGCATTATATCGATCTTTGAGTGTAATTAAAATGCCTGTTATTTCCCTTTAAAGTTAAAGTTAAAGTACCACTTATAGTCACACACACACTAGGTGTGGTGAAATTACCCTCTGCATTTGACCCATCCCCTTGTTCCACCCCCTGGGAGGTGAGGGAAGCAGTGAGCAGCAGCGGTGGCCGCACCAGGAATCATTTTGGTGATTTAACCCCCAATTCCAACCCTTGATGCTGAGTGCCGAGCAGGGAGGTAATGGGTCCCGTTTTTATAGTCTTTGGTATGACTCGGCCGGGGTTTGAACTCACGACCTTCCAGTCTCAGGGCGGACACTCTAACCACAAGGCCACTTTTAACTTTTTTTGCTGCCCTCTGAAAAGGCGGTGGTGCATAAAAGGAGTGTCCATAGTCCATTAGAACAGAAAGATAAGTTAATTCAATGGAGAGAAAAAAAATGATGCAACCCTGGTTTGGGATTGTGTAATTGGGCAGACATTTGTAAAAATTAATTCATGACTTACATATATTGACATAAAAACAATGTATAAAATGTTTCACTGTACTTAAAACAAGTACACTGCCTAAAAGAAACAGTTTCTCGATCCTTTAAAATGGCCGGAAATTCCCCAAAAATGTTGAGCTCAGGTAACCTCAGACCTTTTGTAAGTTATTCCATGACCACGGAGCAGCATATCTGAAAGCTTCTTTTTTTTTTTTCAAGATTTGTGTTTGCTCGAGGAACAAACATTCTAAGAATGTCCTGAGACCTTAAACTGTAGCGACTAGAGTCTCTGGACATAAAAGAACACAAATAACGGGGAACCAGACCAAGAAGGGATTTATATAAAAAAACACAACGATTGAGAAAATCTGCATACTGATAAAGATTGACAATTTGCTTATGCATATAAAGTGCAATGGTGGACAAGGTTGCCACAAAACGGTAATAAAATAGAAGGCACAGTGATGTACATTAATCAGTTTTTTTCAAAAAAAACAAGCCTCCATAATCTAGCAAAGGCATAAAAGTGGTCAGGATCAAGCGTTTCCTAACTTGTAGGGAAAAACAGGACTTGTTTCTGAAGAAAAATCCCAACTTAATTTTAAGTTTAGCCACAAGTTTTTCAATGTGAGATTTAAAAGACAAGTTCTCTTCTGACAATTCCCAAGTACTCATATGTTGTGACCGTTTCAAGTTCAACCTAAAGAGCAGTTAATATTTTTGGGACGCTCAATGAAATTGAAAATAACACCACTTTAGAATATTGTGCATTTAGCACAAGTCTCTGCTGAGTCAGCTGGGATTGAACAACATTAAAAGCTGACTGCAGGAGCTCTAAGGTTTGCACAACAGCGGGGGGTGAACAATATATGACCGTGTCTTCTGCATAAAAATGGAACGCAGCATCACAGAGATTTTTTTTTAAATTTTAGTCCTGACATTTCGTGCGTTGCATGGTGGGGCTCCTCAGTACACCACTGACTTGTTATGCCCCTACTCTTCAGGGTGCAGCCTCCGGTCTTCAGGCCAGGGTCTTCTAAAGATCCCGAAAACTTGTTTTAAAACCCGTGGAGACCTGGCATTCCAGGCTATAGCTCCCAGCTCACCAGTCCCTTCGTGATCTTGACTGTGTTGAAACTTTTAAGAAACATTTGAAAACTTCTTTTTAGTAAAACTTTTAGTTAATGCACCTTTTAACTATAATTTTTCATCCACTTTGTATCATTTTTATGATGTTGCCCCTGTTGTTTTAAATTGAATCGTTTTACTTTACCTATGTTTTCTACAGCGCTTTGTGATTTTATCCGTGAAAAGCGCTTTACAAATAAAATGTACTTAATTACTTACTATTTACATAAATGGAAAACAACAATGAACCTAATATGGAACCCTGCGGTACACTAATTATTACAGGGAGGAAAGACGAAGAGGATCCAGGAAATTGGACGCATTGGGCTCTATTGGAAAGGTAATTAGAGAACCACTTCACAGCATGCTGAGATGGGCCAATCCTCTGCAGTCTGTCTGCCAGAATGATATGGTCCACCGTGTCAAATGCTTTTGACAGGTCAAAAGCAGTATAACTGGATGGATGGATGGAAAAAATAAAGCTGCACAATATTTTTTGCAGTCCAGTGCTTCAATAATGTCATTTACAACTTTGATAGCAGCAGTTATGGTGCTATGTCTTTTTCTCAAACCTGATTGATGTTCAGAAAGCAGACCATAGGTGTTTAAGAATTCTTCAAGTTGTTCACTAACAAACTTTTCAAGAACTATAGCTAGGACGCATAACTCAGAGATGGACCTATAGTTGTTAACAGCTGTGGGATCTCCTCTTTTCAATAACAGTAAAACATGGGCTGATTCAAATGTTAGGAATGTCATTACTGGACAAAGGAAGATTAAAAAAATGCATGAGAGGTTCTGCAATAAAAATGGCTGAGTTTATAAAGAAGGGCTCAAGTATGTCAGGACCTGCAGATTTACCAGGATCCACTTGTTTTAAAGTCAATCAATCAATCAATGTTTATTTATATAGCCCTAAATCACAAGTGTCTCAAAGGGCTGTACAAGCCACAACGACATCCTCGGTACAGAGCCCACATACGGGCAAGGAAAAACTCACCCCAGTGGGACGTCGGTGAATGACTATGAGAAACCTTGGAGAGGACCGCATATGTGGGTAACCCCCCCCCCTCTAGGGGAGACCGAAAGCAACGGATGTCGAGTGGGTCTGACATAACATTGTGAAAGTCCAGTCCACAGTGGATCCAACACATCAGCGGGAGTCCAGTCCACAGCGGGGCCAACAGGAAACCATCCCGAGCGGAGACGGGTCAGCAGCGCAGAGATGTCCCCAACCGATGCACAGGCTAGTGGTCCACCCGGGGTCCCGGCTCTGGACAGCCAGCACTTCATCCATGGCCACTGGACCTATGCAACTCCCCCTCGCAAGGGACAGGGGAGAAGAGGAGAGAAGAAAAGAAACGGCAGATCAACTGGTCTAAAAAAGGGGGGGTCTATTTAAAGGCTAGATTATACAAATGAGTTTTAAGATGGGACTTAAATGCTTCTACTGAGGTAGCATCTCTAACTGTTACCGGGAGGGCATTCCAGAGTACTGGAGCCCGAATAGAAAACGCTCTATAGCCCGCAGACTTTTTTTTGGCTCTGGGAATCACTAATAACCCGGAGTTCTTTGAACGCAGATTTCTTGTCGGGACATATGGTACAATACAATCGGCGAGATAGGCTGGAGCTAAACCGTGTAATATTTTATACGTAAGTAGTAAAACCTTAAAGTCGCATCTTAAGTGCACAGGAAGCCAGTGCAAGTGAGCCAGTATAGGCGTAATATGATCAAACTTTCTTGTTTTTGTCAAAAGCCTTGCAGCCGCATTTTGTACCAACTGTAATCTTTTAATGCTAGACATAGGGAGGCCCGAAAATAGTACGTTACAGTAATCGAGACGAGACGTAACGAACGCATGAATAATGATCTCAGCGTCGCTAGTGGACAAGATGGAACGAATTTTAGCGATATTACGGAGATGAAAGAAGGCCGTTTTAGTAACACTCTTAATGTGTGACTCAAACGAGAGAGTTGGGTCGAAGATAATACCCAGATTCTTTACCGAGTCTCCTTGTTTAATTGTTTGGTTGTCAAATGTTAAGGTGGTATTATTAAATAGATGTTGGTGTCTAGCAGGACCGATAATCAGCATTTCCGTTTTCTTAGCGTTGAGTTGCAAAAAGTTAGCGGACATCCATTGTTTAATTTCATTAAGACACGCCTCCAGCTGACTACAGTCCGGCGTGTTGGTCAGCTTTAGGGGCATGTAGAGTTGAGTGTCATCAGCATAACAGTGAAAGCTAACACCGTACTTGCGTATGATGTCACCCAGCGGCAGCATGTAAATACTAAAGAGTGCAGGGCCAAGAACCGAACCCTGGGGAACTCCGCACGTTACCTTGACATAGTCCGAGGTCACATTGTTATGGGAGACACACTGCATCCTGTCAGTAAGATAAGAGTTAAACCAAGACAAGGCTAAGTCTGACATACCAATACGTGTTTTGATACGCTCTAATAAAATATTATGATCGACGGTATCGAAAGCGGCGCTAAGATCAAGAAGCAGCAACATAGATGAAGCATCAGAATCCATCGTTAGCAATAGATCATTAGTCATTTTTGCGAGGGCTGTCTCCGTAGAGTGATTTGCCCTGAAACCGGATTGAAAAGGTTCACAGAGATTGTTAGTCACTAAGTGTTCATTTAGCTGCTGTGCAACAGTTTTTTCGAGAATTTTGGAAATAAACGGAAGGTGGGAGACCGGTCGGTAGTTTACCATGAGGTCAGGATCGAGGTTAGGTCTTTTGAGCAGAGGATGAATAACCGCTTTTTTGAATGCTAGGGGAACAGTGCCGGAGGAAAGTGATAAGTTTATAATATTTAACACTGATGGACCTAATAATACAAACAGTTCCTTGATAAGTTTCCCAGGAAGTGGGTCAAGTAAACATGTTGTTTGTTTTATCCCACTTACACGCTGTAATAATTCCTCTAATGTTATTTCATCAAAAATAGAGAGACTATTTTGGAGGGCAGTGTCCGTCGTATATACAGTCGTATTTGTGTTAATAGAGCCCAGTTGTAGCTGGGATGCGTTGTCTTTAATCTCCTTTCTAATGAGTTCAATTTTCTTATTAAAGAAATTCATAAAATCATCTGCCGAGTGGGTGGAGCTACTGGGAGGAGTCCCTTGTTGGGTTAGCGATGCTACTGTACTAAACAGAAATTTAGGATCGTTTTTGTTGAGGCGGATGAGATTTGAGTAGTATTTAGCTTTAGCTAAGGTAAGCATGCGTTTATAAGTGGGCCTACTGAAATGATTTTTTTTTATTTAAACGGGGATAGCAGACCCATTCTATGTGTCGTACTTGATCATTTTGCGATATTGCCATATTTTTGCTGAAAGGATTTAGTATAGAACAACGACGATAAAGTTCGCAACTTTTGCTCTCTGATAAATAAAAGCCTTGCCCCTACCGGAAGTAGCGTGACGTTGTCAGTTGTTCACTTCCTCATATTTTCCTATTGTTTTCAACGCAGCTAGAGCTATTCGGACCGAGAAAGCGACGATTACCCCATTAATTTGAGCGAGGATGAAAGATTCGTGGATGAGGAACGTTAGAGTGACGGACTAGAATGCAGTGAAAGACATATCTTTTTTCGCTCTGACCGTAACTTAGGTACAAGCTGGCTCATTGGATTCCACACTCTCTCCTTTTTCTATTGTGGATCACGGATTTGTATTTTAAACCACCTCGGATACTATATCCTCTTGAAAATGAGAGTCGAGAACGCGAAATGGACATTGACAGTGACTTTTATCTCCACGACAATACATCGACGAAGCTCTTTAGCTACTGAGCTAACGTGATAGCATCTGTCTCAAATGCAGATAGAAACAAAATAAATAAATCCCTGACTGGAAGGATAGACAGAAGATCAACAATACTATTAAACCATGGACATGTAACTACACGGTTAATAATTCTCAGCCTGGCAAAGCTTAACAATGCTGTTGCTAACGACGCTAAGGCTAACTTAGCAACTTAGCAACCGGACCTCACAGAGCTATGATAAAAACATTAGCGCTCCACCTACGCCAGCCAGCCCTCATCTGCTCATCAACACCCGTGCTCACCTGCGTTCCAGCGATCGACGGCGCGACGAAGGACTTCACCCGATCATCCGTGCGGTGGCCGGTTAGCATCGGCTAGCGCGTCTGCCATCCAAGTGAGTAATCCTTGTTGTGTTGCTAAAGCCAGCCGCTATACACCGATCCCACCTACAACGTTCTTCTTTGCAGCCTCCATTGTTCATTAAACAAATTGCAAAAGATTCACCAACACATGTCCAGAATACTGTGGAATTATGAAATGAAAACAGAGCTTTTTGTATTGGCTTCAAAGGGCTACTGATACTCTTGTTTCACTGGCTACGTCACGCGCATACGTCATCATCCAAAGGCGTTTTCAACCGGAAGCTTAGCGGGAAATTTAAAATTGCACTTTATAAGTTAACCCGGCCGTATTGGCATGTGTTGCAATGTTAAGATCTCATCATTGATATATAAACTATCAGACTGCGTGGTCGGTAGTAGTGGGTTTCAGTAGGCCTTTAAGGCTTTCGACCTCAAACACATTCAGAGGAGTAAAACTAAATGTATTATCTATGGACATGTGAAGGGATGGTGACATGCAAACCTTCTGAACATTTGGCTGATTTAGATGTAGAGATAAGGAGTCAAATCAAGAACCAGAAGAAATCAAATGTTCATTAAAACAATTAACTATAGCTGATTTGTCAGACTGCATGAGTCTTTCACGATACAAGCTGGCAGATCATTTGTGGTTTCACTTCCACAACAAGTTTTTATGACTGTCCAGAATTTCCTGGGATCATTTAGGCTACTGGTGGTTTGTGAAAGATAAAACTCAAACTTTGACTTCTTGACAAGAGAAGTAAAGCGATTGCTGAGCTGCCGAAAAAACATCCAGTCAGCCTGGGATTTGGTATTCCTAGCCTTGGCATAGGGAGCATCCCTTTCTTTCAGTAGACCGGACAGTTCAGGAGAGAATTGATTGATTGATTGATTGAGACTTTTATTAGTAGGTTGCACAGTGAAGTACATATTCCGTACAATTGACCACTAAATGGTAACACCCGAATAAGTTTTTCAACTTGTTTAAGTCGGGGTCCAACTTGTTTAAGTCGGGGTCCAGAACCAAGGATTAGTTCTACCTTTCCCGCTGACTTTACATCGAGGATCATATCTGTTGATAATATTGATAAATGCATCGTGAAAATATTTCCAAGATAACTCATCACTAAAAAGAGTGATCTTGGACCAATCAAAGAGCCATAAATCATGATTAAAAATCTTGCTTTAAATCACTCTGAAAAGAAAAGACTCTGCAGTGGGAAAGCTGCATGCCTGTGGTTTTATTTTTAAACAACGGGATATTAAGCATCCTTTCAGAACATTCGTTTTCGGGTTTCTGGTGTGATTTCCAAATAGGGAATATTACTCACCTTTTGCTGATCAATGCCATATGAATGCGTATAATCTAGCGAGCAATAAACTGCGATTGATAAAAATGTCTACTATTAGTGGGTGTGTTTGGTGCGATTTACTAACACTGTGTGCATGTGCAATTAAAAAGTAGTGCAGACCACCTTATTTAAATGAGGATTACATGGCATCACCACGGAGACACTTATTTACTGCACATTCAGGTTATCATGCTCCTACCTGTGGCCTTATGCTATGTTTTCATACATGCAGAAGATATTTACCACTTTTTATGGGCATTTTAGCAGCAGTCCTGCAGTACATCTGTATTATAAAACCAATTGGGGGTTTTTACCGCCAAAAAGGTACACTCATTGGAGAGAAGCTGCACTTACTTTGCTCAAGACGCAAAAAATGCATACTTAAAAAAGTTTCTACAACGCATATTCTATGTAAAAAATACATACAAAAAAAGTCATTTAAAATACTCAAAGAAACCAAAACACATCAATTGACTTTGTTTTAATTAGCCCTTTAAGTCCTCGAACAGCTATAAAATTCAAAAAGTATTTTACTGAGTCCAGGGTATGTTTAATTTTGTTATTTCTGACCGTCCAAAATGTTGACACACAGTGTTGTCCCGATACCAATATTTTGGTATTTCGGTACATTTTTGAAGAAAGGGGACCACAAAAAATTTCATAATTGGCTTTATTTTAACAAAAAAAATCTTACGCTACATTGA
Source organism: Entelurus aequoreus (assembly GCF_033978785.1). Taxonomy (NCBI): domain Eukaryota; kingdom Metazoa; phylum Chordata; class Actinopteri; order Syngnathiformes; family Syngnathidae; genus Entelurus; species Entelurus aequoreus. The sequence goes on from NC_084733.1 coordinate 35,513,579, forward strand.
ACATATGTTTCTTATTGCAAGTTTGTCCTTAAATAAAATAGTGAACATACAAGACAACTTGTCTTTTATTAGTAAGTAAGCAAACAAAGACTCCTAATTTAGCTGCTGACATATGCAGTAACAAATTGTGTCATTTATCATTCTATTATTTTGTCAACATTATGAGGGACAAACCGTAGAAATTGATTATTAATCTACTTGTTAATTTACTGTTAATATCTGTTTATTTTCTGTTTGAACATGTTCTATCTACACTTCTGTTCAAGATGGCGGCGCATTGCTATGCAGCAGCTTGAAGACGCTCTTGGGAGTGTAGAGCGATTTGGCAAAAAACACCCGTCATTTCTGTCAATTTCATGGCTGGCTCAAAGCGTGAACACTTTGTGATCACATACGACCGACAGACAATTCTGGATGTGGATGGATCGGGTCGTTATAGACTGAAAGATGCATGTACGGTGGACCTCCTCGCTAGCATGGGAATACTTCGCGGGCTACATCGAGCGGCCTTTGTAGCAGCGGAGTCAAGTGCTAGCGGTGACCGCCAATGGAGACGACGTAAGCGGTGTGAGCGGAAGCAGAAGCGGGGATGCCGAGCGGGGCTAACAACAAAGGGAAAAGCTAACCAAAGAAGCGTGGAGTGTCCGGGTAAGAAGCCATTTAAACTAGAAGTAGCCGGCGCCAGGCTGGATAATCCCTGCACACATAGCAATTCTCTTAGAAAAAAACACAACTCACATAATGTTTTTTCTTTTGTGACCGTGTCAGAGGCAGACATGCAATCTACTGAGGTGGCTAACTATGATGCGTTCAGTTTATCGCAACATCTAGCAAACAATCGGACAATTCCCGTCGTATCAATTCCTAGATATGGTCGAAACTATTTAAAGTGCACTACGCATAATAAACGCAACATACCGCCCCCCTGGGCCCTATTCGGACTTCATCAGTGAATTCTCAGAGTTTGTTGCTGATCTAGTGACGCACGCTGACAATATAATCATAATGGGGGACTTTAATATCCATATGAATACCCCATCGGACCCTCCATGCGTGGCGCTCCAGACTATAATTGATAGCTGTGGTCTTACACAAATAATAAATGAACCCACGCATCGCAACAGTAATACGATAGATCTAGTGCTTGTCAGGGGTGTCAGCACCTCTAAAGTTACGATACTCCCGTACACTAAAGTAATGTCCGATCATTACCTTATAAAATTCGAGGTTCTGACTCATTGTCAACAAAATAATAATAATAATAATAATAATAACTACTATAGCAGTCGCAACATTAATGCTGCCACAACGACGACTCTTACTGACCTACTGCCTTCGGTAATGGCACCATTCCCAAATTATGTGGGCTCTATTGATAACCTCACTAACAACTTTAACGACGCCCTGCGCGACACCATTGATAGTGTAGCACCGCTAAAGCTAAAAAGGGCCTACCCCATGGTTTACAGAAGAAACTAAAGCCCAGAAATGATCATGTAGAAAGCTGGAACGCAAATGGCGTGCGACTAAACTTGAGGTTTTCCATCAAGCATGGTGTGATAGTTTAATAACTTATAAACGCATGCTTACCTCAGCTAAAGCTAAATATTACTCAAATCTCAAATCAACAAAAATTATCCAAAATTTTTGTTTAGTACAGTAGCATCGCTAACCCAACAAGGGACTCCTCCCAGTAGCTCCACCCACTCAGCAGATGACTTTATGAATTTCTTTAATAAGAAAATTGAAGTCATTAGAAAAGAGATTAAAGACAATGCATCTCAGCTACAACTGGGTTCTATTAACACAGATACAACTGTATATACGACGGACACTGCCCTCCAAAATAGTTTCTCTCTCTTTGATGAAATAACATTGGAGGAATTGTCAAAATGTGTAAATGGGACAAAACAAACATGTTTACTTGACCCAATTCCTGGGAAACTTATCAAGGAGCTTTTTGTATTATTAGGTCCATCAGTGTTAAATATTATAAACTTATCACTTTCCTCTGGCACTGTTCCCCTAGCATTCAAAAAAGCGGTTATTCATCCTCTACTCAAAAGACCTAACCTCGATCCTGACCCCATGGTAAACTACCGGCCGGTGTCCCACCTTCCGTTTATCTCGAAAATCCTCGAAAAAATTGTCGCACAGCAGCTAAATGAACACTTAGCGTCAATCCGGTTTCAGGGCAAATCACTATATGGAGACAGCCCTCGCAAAAATGACTAATGATCTATTGCTAACGATGGATTCTGATGCTTCATCTATGTTGCTGCTTCTTGATCTTAGCGCCGCTTTCGATACTGTTGATCATAATATTTTATTAGAGCGTATCAAAACGCGTATTGGGATGTCAGAATTAGCCTTGTCTTGGTTTAACTCTTATCTCACTGACAGGATGCAGTGTGTCTCCCATAACAATGTGACCTCGGACTATGTTAAGGTAACGTACGGAGTTCCCCAGGGTTCGGTTCTTGGCCCTGCACTCTTTAGTATTTACATGCTGCCGCTAGGTGACATCATACGCAAATACGGTGTTAGCTTTCACTGTTATGCTGATGACACCCAACTCTACATGCCCCTAAAGTTGACCAACACGCCGGATTGTAGTCAGCTGGAGGCGTGTCTTAATGAAATTAAACAATGGATGTCCGCTAACTTTTTGCAACTCAACGCTAAGAAAACGGAAATGCTGATTATCGGTCCTGCTCAACACCGACATCTATTTAATAATACCACCTTAACATTTGACAACCAAACAATTAAACAAGGCGACTTGGTAAAGAATCTGGGTATTATCTTCGACCCAACTCTCTCGTTTGAGTCACACATTAAGAGTGTTACTAAAACGGCCTTCTTTCATCTCCGTAATATCGCTAAAATTCGTTCCATTTTGTCCACAAGCGATGCTGAGATCATTATCCATGCGTTCGTTACATCTCGTCTCCATTACTGTAACGTTTTATTTTCGGGCCTCCCTATGTCTAGCATTAAAAGATTACAGATGGTACAAAATGCGGCTGCTAGACTTTTGACAAAAACTAGAAAGTTTGATCATATTACGCCTATACTGGCTCACTTGCACTGGCTTCCTGTGCACCTAAGATGCGACTTTAAGGTTTTACTACTTACGTATAAAACACTACACGGTCAAGCTCCTGCCTATCTTGCCGATTGTATTGTACCATATGTCCCGGCAAGAAATCTGCGTTCAAAGAACTCCGGCTTATTAGTGATTCCCAGAGCCCAAAAAAAGTCTGCGGGCTATAGAGCGTTTTCTATTCGGGTTCCATTATGGAATGCCCTCCCGGTAAAAGTTAGAGATGCTACCTCAGTAGAAGCATTTAAGTCTCATCTTAAAACTCATTTGTATACTCTATCCTTTAAATAGACTCCCTTTTTAGACCAGTTGATCTGCCGTTTCTTTTCTTTTCTTTTCTACTCTGCTCCCAACCCGGGGTGGACCGCTAGCCTGTCCATCGGATGGGGACATCTCTACGCTGCTGACCCGTCTCCACTCGGGATGGTTCCTGCTGGGCCCACTATGGACTGGACTTTCGCTGATGTGTTGGACTTTCACAATATTATGTCAGACCCACTCGACATCCATTGCTTTCGGTCTCCCCTAGAGGGGGGGGGGGGGGGGGGGGGTTACCCACATATGCGGTCCTCTCCAAGGTTTCTCATAGTCATTCACATTGACGTCCCACTGGGGTGAGTTTTCCTTGCCCGTATGTGGGCTCTGTACCGAGGATGTCGTTGTGGCTTGTACAGCCCTTTGAGACACTTGTGATTTAGGGCTATATAAATAAACATTGATTGATTGATTGATTGATTGAAATGTAATAATCACTTATTCTTCTGTTGTTTGATACTTTACATTAGTTTCGGATGATATCACAAATTTGGGTATCAATCCAATACCAAGTAGGTACAGGATCATACATTGGTCATATTCAGAGTCCTCATGTGTCCAGTGTCATATTTCCTGAGTTTATAAACATAATATACATTTTTTTTTAAACGAAAGAAGATACGAAGGTCCTGGGTTCAATCCTGGGCTCGGGATCTTTCTGTGTGGAGTTTGCATGATCTCCCCGTGACTGCATGGGTTCCCTCCGGGTATTCCGGCTTCCTCCCACCTCCAAACACATGCACCTGGGGATAGGTTGATTGGCGACACTAAATTGGCCCTAGTGTGTGAATGTGAGTGTGAATGTTGTCTGTCTATATCCGTCTAGGCCCTGTGGTGAGGTGGCAACTTGTCCAGGGTGTACTCCGCCTTCCGCCCGAATGCAGCTGAGATAAGCTCCAGCACACACACTCCCTACCCCTGATCCCGAACGGGACAAGCGGTAGAAAATGGATGAATGGACGGATTTTGTGATGCTAAAAAATATCGATGTAATCGTAGTAATATCGACTAGATACGCTCCTGTACTTGGTATCATTACAGTGGATGTTAGGTGTAGATCCACCAATGGCGTTTGTTTATTTTGTAGTGTCCCGGTAAGAGTTGGTGCTGCAGAGAATTCTGGGAATTTGTTTTGTAGTGTTTATGTTGTGTTGCGGTGCAAATATTCTCCCAAAATGTGTTTGTCATTGTTGTTTAGTGTGGTTTCACTATATGGCACATGTTTATGACAGTGTGGGCATTGTTCACACGGCCACTCTTAGTGTGACGTGTATGGCTGTTGACTAAGTATGACCTTCATTCACACGTGTGTAGTGTGTTCAAAGTTAAGATAACCTTTTTAATGGTTAATGATCGGACCGAGTGAAATCTTGCCTTGACTTTTCCAACCATAAACCATCTTTTTTTTTTTTTAACATATACAACTCTATGACACTTGTGTTATGGTGATTACTGAAGCATGCGTAACTATCAGTCGTCCTGCAGGGTTGATGGTTGAAATAAATGTACTTTAAATGTCGCCATGTAAACAAGGATTATTGATGTTAAAGTACAAACCCCGTTTCCATATGAGTTGGGAAATTGTGTTAGATGTAAATATAAACGGAATACAATGATTTGCAAATCATTTTCAACCCATATTCAGTTGAATATGCTACAAAGACAACATATTTGATGTTCAAACTAATAAACAATTTTTTTTGTTGCAAATAATCATTAACTTTAGAATTTGATGCCAGCAACACGTGACAAAGAAGTTGGGAAAGGTGGCAATAAATATTGATAAAGTTGAGGAATGCTCATCAAACACTTATTTGGAACATCCCACAGGTGAACAGGCAAATTGGGAACAGGTGGGTGCCATGATTGGGTATAAAAGTAGATTCCATGAAATGCTCAGTCATTCACAAACAAGGATGGGGCGAGGGTCACCACTTTGTCAACAAATGCGTGAGCAAATTGTTGAACAGTTTAAGAAAAACCTTTCTCAACCAGCTATTGCAAGGAATTTAGGGATTTCACCATCTACGGTCCGTAATATCATCAAAGGGTTCAGAGAATCTGGAGAAATCACTGCATGTAGGCAGCTAAGCCCGTGACCTTCGATCCCTCAGGCTGTACTGCATCAACAAGCGACATCAGTGTGTAAAGGATATCACCACATGGGTTCAGGAACACTTCAGAAACCCACTGTCAGTAGTAACTACAGTTGGTCGCTACATCTGTAAGTGCAAGTTAAAACTCTCCTTTGCAAGGCAAAAACCATTTATCAACAACACCCAGAAACGCCGTCGGCTTCACTGGGCCTGAGCTCATCTAAGATGGACTGATGCAAAGTGGAAAAGTGTTCTGTGGTCTGACGAGTCCACATTTCAAATTGTTTTTGGAAACGGTGGACGTCGTGTCCTCCGGACCAAAGAGGAAAAGAACCATCCGGATTGTTATAGGCGCAAAGTTGAAAAGCCATCATCTGTGATGGTATGGGGGTGTATTAGTGCCCAAGACATGGGTAACTTACACATCTGTGAAGGCGCCATTAATGCTGAAAGGTACATACAGGTTTTGGAGCAACATATGTTGCCATCCAAGCAACGTTACCATGGACGCCCCTGCTTATTTCAGCAAGACAATACCAAGCCACGTGTTACATCAACGTGGCTTCATAGTAAAAGAGTGTGGGTACTTTCCTGGCCCGTCTGCAGTCCAGACCTGTCTCCCATCGAAAATGTGTGGCGCATAATGAAGCGTAAAATACGACAGCGGAGACCCCGGACTGTTGAATAACTGAAGCTCTACATAAAACAAGAATGGGAAAGAATTCCACTTTCAAAGCTTCAACAATTAGTTTCCTCAGTTTCCAATTGTTTATTGAGTGTTGTTAAAAGAAAAGGTGATGTAACAGTGGTAAACATGCCCTTTCCCAACTACTTTGGCACGTGTTGCAGCCATGAAATTCTAAATTAATTATTATTTGCAAAAAAAAAATAAAGTTTTTGAGTTTGAACACCAAATATCTTGTCTTTGTAGTGCATTCAATTAAATATATGTTGAAAAGGATTTGCAAATCATTGTATTCCGTTTATATTTACATCTAACACAATTTCCCAACTCATATGGAAATGGGGTTTGTAGTTCAAACACTGCTGACTGCGGGTAGGCATTAGTCGCCAGCTTGCTAGCTAGCCATGTCTTAAAGCGCCTCTTCCTGAGGGTGTTTCAGTGTTATAACTTCACCTTTATCTTTAGTTATTAAGCCAAAATGTGTCTGTCCGTTCTCCCTTTTCTGTCTACACACTGTGTCTGCTTGTAAGTACTCCGTGATTGTGCACTGCCGAATATGCTCGTCTGCATGACACGACGTGACGACGGGTGGGAGATTGGTACCTTTTAGAGGCGGTATTTGACCAAATAATGATTCATTAGTTTGGCAGTACTACACTAATACCGGTATACCGTACAACCCTACACGCACACACACGTAGGACGGAGGATTCTCGTCTGTCCATCGTCTGTCTGTGCAGCGTGAGTGCTCCTCTCTCACAGCTGAAGTATGTACATTTATATAGCGCTTTTCTCTAGAGACTCCAATGGCTTTACATATCGAAACCCATTATCTACATCTTTAAGCTACATTTAAACCAGTGTAGGTGACACTGGGAGCAGGTGGGTAAATGGTCTTACCCAAAGACACAACGGCAGTGACCAGGATGGCGGAAGCAGGGATCGAACCCTGGAATCCTGGGGCCGTACTTATCAAACTTCTTAGAATTACTCCTAAGAAGTCTGCTAAGAGTTGACTTAAGAGTAAATAAATTATTCGCTGAAAGCTGCACTTAAAAGTTAGTTATCAAGCGTCTTACTCACACTTTCAGCGAAGTGTAGGACTGAATCTTAAGTGTCACACTCAGAGCTGAATTACGACATTACTATGTGCCGTAAACGCAATTTTAGGTGACGTCATTTCTGTGTCCATAGAAATGACCAATCACGGAAGGGAATCCGTTGTCTAAGAATAAAGAAATATCTTGGAAATATTTAAGTGGACAATGGGAGTGTATATTTTGACAATAAACTACAAAATAATACAAAACAAACTAGTCCCCGCCGGCACTCACGCTACCGCTCCCTCTCTTCTATCGCCCACACACTCACTGACGTCCCTCACCTCACGGCCACACACATACGCTACTGTCATAACATTTTCTTTCCAATTCATTAATTAGGCAACTAATTTGAAACTGGTGTGGGTGGCTCTATATATACTAGCCCACTGCAGACACATGCAGAAATCAACAAGGAATCGAAAAGTATTAAATCTGTGACAAAAATAATATCCGCTCTGTCTAAACGATACCGTTTGATCAGCTGCTCGTCATCAAAAAAAAAAAACATTGTTCCGTTCGCTGAATGTTCGCGCACGTCTCTCTCGCCTCAGTGCCATCCCCTGCTGGCAACTCCTAACCACTTAGGACACCTCTGAAGGTCTCTTAAATATCGTGGAGAGTAGGAGTGATTCTTAGACTTAAGAACGTTGATAAAAAGCTTTTATTCTTAAGTTTGAGAGTAGGACTAAATTTCGCAAATTCTCAGGACTTAAGTGTAAAATGGCACTCTAAGAAGCTTGATAAGTACGGCCCCTGGTGTGCATAATCTTTGGATCCTGGCTGAGTATTGGTGAGTCTGCAGTCTTCTCTGAACTTTTGCCACCTGATTGTGCATATTTTAAGTCTCTGAGAACCACTGGACGCGGAGGAGGAGGAGCAATTCTTTTCCAGCCCACTTTTTTTCCCAGCTTCCGCCGTGCATGATTGAGCTACTGTGTGCTGTGACTTACCCTCCTCCTAATTATAACAGACACGTTATAAATGACTTCTGAGTTTTTGTCCAGTGTGCTACCCAATTATGACAGATTTTTAATTGTTGGAGACCTCAACGTTCGTGTCTGCTGTCCTATGAAGTCGGTCTCTAAAGACTTGTTACATATTTTGGACTCTTAATTTTGTGCAACATGTCGCTCGTCCCACGCAAAAACAGGGCTACACATTGGTATGGACACATTCAAATATGTGATGCGATCTTCTCTGATCATATATGTCTTGCAAAAAAAAAAAAAGTGCGCCCCTGCACGGCCATGCCGCGTGGTTAAAGCAGACACTGCTACTGATTTCTCCTCTGCCTTTATTTCTGCCCTGGACACCCCCACCTTCTGCCCGAATGCAGCTGAGATAGGCTCCAGCACCCCCCGCGACCTTGAAAGGGACAAGCGGTAGAAAATGGATGGATGGACACCTTGCCCTCTTTCTCTTTAAACAGATGATTTGATGTCCCGCTTTCATACTTGTTGTCAAATTCTTGATTTTATTGCTGCTTTTAAATCCTTGCACCCTAAGGCTAAAGGTGAGAGCCATGGTTAAATGACGTAACAAGGGAGGCCAGGCATGCAGACAGGCAGAGCGTAAATGGAAGAAGGTGAGTTGCATGTTTGCTATGCACTCATGAAAGACTCCTGGAAAGAGCATCAGAACGTTCTGAGGGTAGAAAAAGCACAAGTATGTTTCTAACATCATTACAAGTAATTTTGACAATACACATGGGCAGCACGGTGGACCAGGGTTTAGTGCGTGTGCCTCACAATACGAAAGTCCTGAGTAGTCCTGAGTTCAATCCCGGGCTCGGGATCTTTCTGTGTGGAGTTTGCATGTTCTCCCCGTGACTGCGTGAGTTCCCTCCGGGTACTCCGGCTTCCTCCCACCTCCAAAGACATGCACCTGGGGATAGGTTGATTGGCAACACTAAATTGGCCCTAGTGTGTGAATGTGAGTGTGAATATTGTCTATCTGTGTTGGCCCTGTGATGAGGTGGCGACTTGTCCAGGGTGTACCCCGCCTTCCGCCCGAATGCAACTGAGATAGGCTCCAGCACCCCCCGCGACCACAAAATGTAAAAGCGGTAGAAAATAGATGGATGGATGGATGTTTTATTCAAAACAATTGATTCTAATTTAAATATTCCCCAATCCTCATATTTGGAAGCTTCACCAGGGGTCTGTGAAACATTTCCTGACTCCTTTATTGACAAGGTTGACACAATTAGGGCAAACATTTCTTACCAATCTTCTGACCCTTCTATTTGCAATACTATTTTCTTCAGCTAAACTTAAAACAGAAATCATTGTCTTTGGCCCAAAGAAGCAAATAGAAACTATTCTTAGTCAGCTTGAGACCCTCTCCCTGAAACCTAATAATCAAGTCAGAAATTGAGGGTATGGACTCAGGCTTGAATTTTAACGGCCACATTATGTCAATAACATAAGCAGCTTTCTACCACCTGAATATTGCCAAAATCAGAGGAATAATGTCTACATCACACTTAAGACTAATCCATGACTTTGTCTCTAGCAGGTTAGACTACTGTAAAGGCCTTCTCACTGGGCTCTCTAAACGAGCTGTAAAGCAGCTGCAGGCACAGCCAGAATGCTGCTGCTCGAGTCCTGACTAGAACCAGGAAATACGACCATACTAGTCCAGTGCTTAGGTCACTGCACTGGTTTCCTGTTGCTCAGAGAATATACTTTAAAACAGCTCTCCCAGTGTACAAGTATTTTCATTGTCTAGTGCCAAAGTACATTTCTGACAAATGACCCATCTCAAGCTCTGAGAACCCCAGGGAGGTGTCCTGCTAGTGTTTAGAGTCAGGACCAAACGTGGTGAAACTGCGTTTCAGTTTTATGCTCCTAAAATCTGGAAAAGTCTTCCTGAGGATGTGAGACGAGCCTCAACATTGGCGAAGTTCAAATCCAGGCTGAAAACATTGATTTAATTGTGCATATGACAACTGAAAGTATTTTATCTACACTTTGATTGATTTCAATTTTTTGTGATTGTTTTCTGATTTTAATTTGAAATATTTTTTATTTTTGCCTTATTTTAATTTTCTGTAAAGCACTTTGAATTGCCTTGTGTACGAATTGTGCTCTGTAAATAAACTTGCATTGCCTATTTTTGTCACCTGTCCATTTGCCTTCAAGCACTTTGAGCCGCTGTCCCTGCATCATTTTCCACGCACTTAATGCCACCTCGTTTGTACAAAGACGTCTGGTAGGTCATCGCCGCCCCACTTCCTGGAAATAGTCGACAGCAGTCTTGCTTCCGGGACTGTCCCAACAATTTTTAGAGGAAGCTAAGCTTTTACAATTAGTCTTACCTTGATTTGCACGCTACGTTTGTGGTTTTTCAATCTGGTTTTAAAGCCTTAAATAGCACTGAATCTGCATTTTAAAGGGTTTTAACGACCTTTCAATACCCACTGATTCTGGTGATTCTGCCATTTTAAATTATTTTAGATCTAACGGTTGCATTTGACACAGTAAATCACATAACTCTTATTAGTCCCTTAGAACAATGTGTGGGTTTAAAAGGCACACCCTTGAACTGGTGCAGGTCATATCTGAGAAACAGTACTTTTAAGATCCAAATTGATGATTCGGCTTCAGCCTGGGCTCTCTTGTCCTGTGATGTCCCTCAGGGCTTGATCGTAGGACCAATCCTGTTTTCAATGCACATTCTGCTTGCAAGACATTACAAATATATATATATACACACTACCGTTCAAAAGTTTGGGGTCACATTGAAATGTCCTTATTTTTGAAGGAAAAGCACTGTACTTTTCAATGAAGATAACTTTACACTAGTCTTAACTTTAAAGAAATACACTCTATACATTGCTAATGTGGTAAATGACTATTCTAGCTGCAAATGTCTGGTTTTTGGTGCAATATCTACATAGGTGTATAGAGGCCCATTTCCAGTAACTATCACTCCAGTGTTCTAATGGTACAATGTGTTTGCTCATTGGCTCTGAAGGCTAATTGATGATTAGAAAACCCTTGTGCAATCATGTTCACACATCTGAAAACAGTTTAGCTCGTTACAGAAGCTACAAAACTGACCTTCCTTTGAGCAGATTGAGTTTCTGGAGCATCACATTTGTGGGGTCAATTATACGCTCAAAATGGCCAGAAAAAGAGAACTTTCATCTGAAACTCGACAGTCTATTCTTGTTCTTAGAAATGAAGGCTATTCCACAAAATTGTTTGGGTGACCCCAAACTTTTGAACGGTAGTGTATATATATATATATCATATCATCTTTATGCTGATGATACACAAATCAATGTCTCTATAAAAGGAAAAGTGACATGTTTAAAATCACTTTTAAATTGCCTTGAGGGCATAAAAACATGGTTTTAGATTTAGAAAAACACAGTACATACATATGCTTTTCGTTGGACAGCAACAATAGAATTATTAGCCCGATTACTAGTGAAGAGTAAAAATCTAGAGCGCAAATTACCATCATGTATCTTGTCGCACCAGACTTCAGTTCAGTGAGCATCTACAGCAGGGGGCCTCAAAGACATTAGTCCCCAGGGATATAATTTTTCTCAGTAGAGAGTAAAAACCAGTATCGTTGGAAAAATATATAAGAAAGATATAAACATAACATGATTCAAATATTACATGCTACCATTCAACCAAACTGGGATTTCAAAATGTTTCCCCTTGTTCAGAGTCCAAGCATCATTACCCATTGAGCTATTCAGCGACTCAATGTTTCCCCTGGAGTTTTTTTTTTTTAAGATTAAAGTACCAATGATTGTCACACACACACTTAGATGTGGTGAAATTTGTCCTCTGCATTTGTCCCATCCCCTTGGGGAGCAGCGGGCAGCAGCGGCGCCGCGCCCGGGAATCATTTTGGTGATTTAACCCCCAACTCCAACCCTTTGTTGCTGAGTGCCAAGCAGGGAGGTTATGGGTCCCATTTTTATAGTCTTTGGTATGACTCGGCTGGGATTTGAACTCCAACCTACCGATCTCAGTTGTCTCTAAAACTATAGTTTCATTTGGGTGGCGTTTAGTGGGTCAAACGTAAGGCTGGATTTGTACGGCGGGAACACTCATCGACAGAACATAATTAATTGCAACTGGGAAATAAACATTATGTGGTTATTTGATGAACTGTGATAGATTTCAGACAGTTGTTGCAACTGTTAAACTTCTGATATGGATATTAGAGCTTTGAGTATTGGCCAATACTAGTTAAAGTACCAATGATAGCCACACACACACTAGGTGTGGTGAAATGTGTCCACTGCATTTGACCCATCCCCTTGTTCACCCTCTGGGAAGTGAGGGGAGCAGTGAGCAGCAGCAGTGGCCGTGCTCGGGAATCATTTTTGGTGATGTAACCTCCAATTCCAACCCTTGATGCTGAGTGCCAAGAAGGGAGGTAATGGGTCCCGTTTTTATAGTGTTTGGTATGACTCGGCCGGGGTTTGAACTCACGACCTACCGATCTCAGGGCGGACATTTAAACCACTAGGCCACTGAGCAGGTCAATTGTTGTGATACGTGAAAATTGACAAACACCAACCTATTGTGAATGCAGCATTGTATAGAGACATCCTGAATGAAAAGCAACGCTTCAAATCCAACCTGATGGAACTAGAGAGGTGTTGCAAAGAGGAATGGGCCAAGCTGCCTAAAGATAGGTGTGCCAAGCTTCTGGCATCATATTCAGAAGGACTTGAAGCTGTCATTGCTGCCAAAAGGTGCATCAACAAAGTATTGAGCAAAGGATCTGATTACTTATGCACATGTGATTTGAGTGTTTTATTTTTAATAACATTTGCACATCTGTTTTTTTCTGTCAAGATGGAATGCTGAGTGTACATTAATGAGATTGTTTCACTGTAGCCATTTGCTAAAATCAAAAGTGTATTTTATTTCTCATTAATTAATGATTAATTAATTAATGACCCAAAAAAAATGTTGTGATTTTTTTGCAAATGCATTAAAAATAAAAAACACAAAAACTACATGTACATAAGTATTCAGACACGAATAAAACAATAAATAATAAATGGATGTGTGTCAGTAAAATAGGTATACACTTTACCAGCCGGTAGAAATTTTGACATCCACATACTGGTAATGTGAGCACTCAAATTAGTCATGTCCCCATTTGTAAGAAACTTGGCACAATATTCAAAAATGAAGGAAATAGAAGATAATCAACTCCCTTTAACCCTGTAGCTCCATGTAGGGGCTTTGGCATCTGAGTTTCTGACTAAATGGATGCCCTGACCGTTTGACCAACAGCATATGGTCAGGGCACGGCACTTATTCTGAAATTTTACCACAAACATTTTCCTTGTCTTGCCTCTTCATTGTTAATAATATATAGTGGAACCTCAATTTACGAATTTAATTGGTTCTTGAGCAGCGTTTGCAAATAGAAAAGTGTGTATATTGAAAAGAACGTATCCATGAGAAACAATGTAAACATGAATAATTGGCCACAAAAAGTCTATATTTTAGTAAAAGTCCACTTTGACCACAATATAAAGCGCTATATAGTACTGTATATCAAACTAACATAACCATAGTGTGATGGATCAACTTTCTATTTAATAATAAAGACAAAACAGCAACTAGCTAAACCGTCGTCATCGTACACAGCCGCCCTGCCGACACACACAGGCACACACATTAGCCCTGTGGTTCACTCACAGTTTGAAATCACAAAATTCCTTTAACAGCAAAGTCGCTCCAATGATGAGGAATAAAAAATAAAATGCAATTTACCTTGTTGATTTATCTTCTTGGCGTGTCGCAGAAGGGAAGGGGAGGAGGAAGGATGCAGTGTCGACAACGCTGGGGATACTTCCGGAATGTTTCAAACCACACTTCGCTTGCCCATTGTTTTCTTTGGACTCATATTGAGCTGGCAAAGTGTTATGTTGGTGCAGGTAGGTCCATTTATTAGGTACCAACAAAAGGAGCACCCGATTATTGATCAGAGGCAGGTGAGTCCCCTGATCACTAAACAGGAGCAGGTGTGGAGAATCATTGCTCAAGCCAGAGCTAAAGCAACTGAAAATAGAGCAACCAGGAAGTGCAACAAAAAATAAGAGAACTGAACAGAGACTGCAGTATTTTACCTAATTATAAGCCACTACTTTTTTTCCAACGCTTTGAACCCCGCGGCTTATAAAATGATGTGGCTAATTTATGGATTTTTCTTTGCTAATGACCTACCTTTTTTGTATTCAACAAATCGTTATTTTTTTTAGAACACTAGCAGAGACACTGAAAAGGTGTGTTATTGTTTGTGCTATGGCGCCATCTTTTGGACAAGTTCGCTCTCTGCAGGTGCTGCGGGTTGAAAATGTACTTCCTGTTTCGTTCCTTGAACCGTAAGTATTTGTCCATAGTTTTTTTTTGCTCGAAAGGAATCTTCCTTCATCACTCCAAGCAACGTTTGTAAGTTTTATAATATAGCTAAAATAATTCATACTTACTAAACCGTCCCATGTGTGTGTGATTTCCGTCGGAGTGTTCAAATGCATATTTGTATGTGCTAACCTAATGTAATCATCTAGCATTCTTAGCATAAGCAAATACTCTAACACATTTAAAATTGCCTTTGTTTACAATGACATTCTTTTTGTATTGTTTCACTTTTGTAAATTCACTAAAATGTCACCATGGAGTTATTAAGTCTGTTTAGCTAATTGGAGCGCAAGATTCGCAGCTATAGTGGGTCCATAATGATGACTTCCGTTTTGTTTGATCTGCCGTTTAACTGCCTCGTGTTAGGTTTGGAAACAACTAAGGTGCGTATATAAACATTTACAAAAATATTTTGTACCGGTAAATTTCTGCGGCTTATAGTCTGGTGCGGCTAATATATGTAAAAATATTTATTTATTCTAAAATTTGGTGGTTGCGGCTTGCACTCTTTAGCCGGCAAAATATTATAAATACCCTCACACAGGAAAACAACACACAAGTCTGACCTGTCATTAGCAATCATGGCAGTAGTCCCCCTCGATAAAACAGATTTGTTTGAATAAATCCTAAACAAAGGGAGGGTGGGGAGCCGACTTTGCAGAGGGTCAGAGAAATGTCCACTTGTCTCTGCATCTAGCGGGGGTGCGTCAAGAGGTGGCGGCGAGTGGAACTTTGCTGCAGGTGGCAAGGGGGCGGGCGAGCGTGTGATGGACGCTCCAGCAGCAGTAAAGGGCTGCGCCCAGGTCCAAGGCATTGCTGCTCTTGGTGCTAGACCATCCATAGACTAACCACTATATATTAAAAATATTAAAAAGAATAGGACCTAAAATTGATCCTTGAGGCACACCACATGTGGTTTCATGGGTCTTTGAGGAGCATCTATCTATTCTTACCAATCATTTTCTGTCTGAAAGATATGAAGAGAGCCATTTGTGAACAATACCAGAGAAGCCCACCAGGTGTTTCATCCATCCATCCATTTTCTACCGCTTGTCCCTTTCAGTGTCGCAGGGGGTGCTGGAGCCTCTCTCAGCTGCATTCGGGCGGAAGGCAGCGTACACCCTGGACAAGTAGCCACCTCATCACAGGGCCAACACAGATAGACAGACAACATTCACACACTAGGGCCAATTTAGTGTTGACAATCAACCTATCCCCAGGTGCATGTCTTTGGAGGTGGGAGGAAGCCGGAATACCCGAAGGGAACCCACGCAGTTTCAGTCTATTTGATGTGATCTACTGTATCGAAGGCAGCACTAACATCCAGTAGAACCAAGATTTACAGTTTGTGAGAGTTAGCACTCAACCTGAGATCGTTCACGATCTTTAAAAGGGCCGTCTCTGTACTGTGATTGACCCTAAAACCAGACTGAAACTTCTCTAACATATTGCATTTATTTAAAAAAATCAAATAGTTGTTTACAGACAAGTTTTTCTAAAATGTTACTTTGTTTAATTGTAAGTTTGATACAGGTCTGTAATTATTAAAATTGTCAGCATCCAAATTACTCTTCTTCAGCAGGGGCCTCACCACCGCTTTTTTAAAAGGAGCAGGAAAACCCCCCGTTTGAAGCGAGCAATTTAAGATGTTTAATATCTCCTCTCTCAAAGAACCATAAATTATTCAAAATCATCCATCCATCCATTTGCTGCCGTTTGTGCCTTTCGGGGTCGCGGGGGGTGCTGGAGCCTATTTTAGCTGCATTCAGGCGGAAGGCGGGGTACACCCTGGACAAGTCGCCACCTCATCACAGGGCCAACAATGATAGACAGACAACATTCACACTCACATTCACACACTAGGGCTAATTTAGTGTTGCCAATCAACCTATCCCCAGGTGCATGTCTTTGGAGGTGGGAGGAAGCCGGAGTACCCGGAGGAAACCCATGCAGTCACGGGGAGAACATGCAAACTCCACACAGAAAGATCCCGAGGCCAGGATCGAACCCAGGACCTTCGTATTGTGAGACACACGCACTAACCCCTGTTCCACCGGGCTGCCAATATATTATATTTATATATTATATTATTCAAAAACATTTGGTTGGAATTGAATCTAAAAGACATGTTGTGGGTTTTATTGTAGAAAAAAAGCTGTGGGAATGAAGCCCTTTTCCTATTGCGGGTCCTCGACTATTTTTTACCAGCTGTGCACCACCTGGAGGCACTTTTCTTTCCTTAATTTCATTCAAATAACCATGTTGCAAGTTGTTCAAGTTTGCACTTCATGAGCTTCTCTCACCTTTTGTTGCAGAGCATACAAAAAAAACACACTTCTTTGTTTGTGCATTGAGGTGACACAATAACACAGTCATCATTGCATTATTCAGCGGGCTTATTATTCACACAATAGCTAATCGTGACAGTTTGTGGGTGGTTAAATTGTGAGAAACCGTTCACACACGGCCGCCTTGACTGCCATTCCTGTTAATGCGCTGGCCATTATCTCTGCTCTTATTGACATTTTCCACATCCAAGTCTCTTGGGGCCTTTATTTATGATTCAGTGGTAGCCGCAGCTATTTCTCATTGCGGAGACCATAAGGGAAAATCAGATGAGATATGTACTAATGATATGCAAAACTGTGCTTTTGCAAATTGACATTAAGGTGGGATATACAGTATATTCAAGTACAATTGCAATCATCTTTCCTGGAATTTGATACCGACGGGCTAACCCTGGACTTAACTAGCAAAAGTGTGCCCTTCCATAGATCAGAACGAGCACCAGGGAGGCCGAGGACTCATGGTTTGTCGACCCCATCATTGCTGACTCACTTGCTGTTTCGCACACATGCAGACACAAAACAGCAATTCATTGGGACTACATTACTTTATTAGCTGTTGAAATATTGTCTGTTCACTCTGCAATCATACATTTTTATGAGTTTGCTATCAATGTTTTTAAGGGCTCCTTGTAACCATAACCCCCAAAAGCACAGGATTTCAACAAAAATTGGAAAACAAATACCGTTGTTTTACTTATTTTATACTGCAGACTTAACGTGTACACTAAATGGCAGTAAAAGCAAATAGTTACTTTTCATACAATCACTGTATAGTTTTAATAATGGTACTTATTTTTGCAGAAAGGAACACCAAAGGCTTTTTAATTGTTCAGTCGGCGCTGTCAACAAGTTGCAGACATTCTCTGTTTTACACTTAAAATGTTTGTCCATCTTAACATTCATTTATGTTACAGCACAATTAGGCAGGCATGTTAGGAGTATAATCATAAAGCACTGACATGAAATAAATCATTAAATTGCAAAATTATGAAGTCAGTTTTTATATTTTTAAATATTTAAATTAAATGTATTTTCACATAAATAAATGGCTTAACATTTGTTTTAATTCTATTTGACACATACATATTTATGGATTTATTTCGTCTCATTTGGCCTTCCAAAGTGATTGGGATCCCGCCCCTAATCTAATCACCTGTTCATTATCCCACATTAATTTATAAGCAAAAAAAAAAAAGTTAACCGATAAAATGTTAAGATGTATTCACCTTCTGACACGTGATGGATAATAGCGACATAAAGGAGTTTGTTATAGTCAAGAGTTTATTTTTATTTTTATTGTTCACACAGTTCAATTCTCAATGTTTTATTTATTGCTGTTTTTTGTCACATTGTACATTCTCATGCTACCACTGTCGCAATGGGTACTTAGAAAGACGGTCTCCACTCGTGGTACCATATGTGGCACCTGAGAAAAGCACTCAAATCATGCACAACAGCTGTGATTGAATAAAAAATAAGATATGGGTGAGCAAGATGAATCTTTAAAATTAGTTACATCCCTTTTGACTAACGGATTTATTTTGAAAACCTGTCAAGGTATTTTTTTATTCACTATTTGGGTTTAAAGCAGCAGACATCAGAACATGTCCAAACTTAATTGACACATTTAAAAACAAGAAAGGTGCTACAAACACAAAAAAATGACCATAAAGAGACATTACTTACAGGAGTTGGTTTAATCCCAGGGACTTCAGGGTGATACGTGTAGAGAGAAGAGCTCATACAAACACTTCACTGTACATAAAGATTTACATTGTGTGTTGGGACATTTTGTATGGTCTCACTGAGCACGTCCATGAGCTGTATTCTGTACAAGAACCATGCGCAATTTAGGCGACATACGTTAGGAATTGTCAACCAATCAGAAGATACCAACCAGTCTGCTGTACAGCAGCACAATATTGTCTATTGAAGAGATGACCACATTTGAAATATAGACTCTAAATTGGAAAAAAATCTCCAAATAATTGTTTTGAGTCATTATCAATGCAAACTCATCTGGTCATGAAGAACTGGGATACAGGCTAAAACTGACAACTTGCATTATAATTCAGAGTCACAGTCTGCCCCCTTCCACTTCCTCCTCAGCATGAGTCTTTTCCTCAGAGGTTCACCATCGATGGCAGAACAGCTGACAAGGCAGAAGCCAAACTGTTTCATTTCCAATGTGTTCCTTGATTTTGTAAAACCATATTTTGTTCTCATAATAAAATCAAATGCAAGAAAATAAAATGAAAGTATATATAACTCTTTCAGGTCCATTTTGTATTACTTGTCGTCATTCTTCTTCACTCCCGTTTCCACGCTCCATGTCTTCCTCTCCGTTTGCTTTGGAATCTGTCCTGCCTTTGGGATCCTCCTCATCCTCGTCCATTTGCTCTTCCTTCTGATCGCCCATTGCTTCTTCCTCCCAGTTCTAAAGAGGAAGAATCCACAGCCGGTCAGTCTCACATCTAAAGCAAGAAGTATGTTTCTAACACCTGGAGCAGTTTGAGTAACAATCTACATTTCATGATACAAATGCACTCAATTGTAACGTCAACAAAGATGTGACGCTTCGCCACTCTACAAGCGGCAAAAGGCCCCCCAGCAGGCATTCGCTCCATCTATGTCGTCTCAAGGCAATTGAAGATAAAATTGTCTGTCTTGTCCAGAGAACGACTTGCCATGATTTTGGACCTGGGATATACATAATGTCCACCTTTCTTTGTGCCTTTCTGCTCACTATTTTAGAGCTTGTGGCTCAACAGTAACTGGACGCCATTTCATTTACCTACGCTACGGAACAGACTAAGGACGCATGCGCGCTAAAAAAATTAACAGTTAACGGAGTATTATCGCGTTAACTATGACGGCCCTACTAATTACCAAAACACAAAATATAAAATCAAGTCCCTGGTTTAAGAAATTATTATGATCATCAGCAGCGATTTGAAAATAATTTGCCTTTAACAATAGTGCTTTTTTACCACAACATTTTTAGAAGACAATTGTTCCCTCAAAAATTTAAGCCAGGAACACCAAGTTGGCCATTGCAGAATGCTGTGTGGCAGGTGGAAATATTGCCATTGAGAAAAATACGAGGAAAAAGAATCGGCAAGAACTCGGAAAAGAAAAACTAAATATGTGATTTCCCAGCAAAAATAGGAAGGTTGCCAGGTATGCTTTACACACTCTGCGTACTGGGGTTTGTGTCAAGTGAGCATGGCTCCTACGATGCCTAACTATGCGTGGAGAAGGGACACAGCACCCAGCGCAGACAGAATGATCAAAGGGACCTAAGCGTAAAGACATTAGAAGATAAAATATCGGTATGGCTGCATTGTTTCAAATACATATCTCTTTATAAAATATACTGATATGACTAGTAATACCGGCATACCGCTCAGCCTTAATGACCACTGCATTATTTGACTGATTTCCATATGTGGTGGACAAAATTATTACAGGACTTTAAGGACCGTTCCTTTTTCATGACCTGAATTGCGTGCCCCTTGCCAAGCCTCTATTTGTCAATGCCACTCAAATTAAATTCCAAGTCCTTTCAATTAGAAATAATTTGAGAATAAAGGTTATAACCTGATTAACCTTAAACAAAAATACCATATTTGACCTATAACAAAATCGTATGTATTTTTACAAATAGAAATTGAATGCATTTGAAATAAAACTGTGTTTTTTGGGGGACAGTGGATAAATTACTATAATAAATGTATACCATACAATAAACTGAGTTAGTAATTTTAAACATATACCACCACTGGTCTCACAGAACTTACATCAGAGTCTTCATCAGGACGCCCTTCATCCCCAGAGGACTCATCTTCATCCGAAGATTCTGTTATTGGCAAAAGAAGAACAAATCTTTATAAAAATGGAATAACTGTGCACTGGAGGTGGCAATAATGTCAGCCATCTTGAAAGGAGTTTTCAGAATGACAAATTCCCAAATAAGCTATCCAGTTTCATGCCACAACTATTTTAGTTATGCTGGAAATGAACTGGCATAAGTATTGTATAACATTGGAAATTAAAATAAAATTATTCATGACCGCATATTAATAAACCCAGCATCATTTACAGGGGTATCAGAGCTTAACTTCATTCTACGTTGTCCACAATGTGTTTTATACTGCACAATCATGAAAAACTTAATGGAGAGCAGGCTTTGTTGTTCCGCTTAAAAAGAAAAAACATTGAATGCTACTGGTCACGTTGCCAGGCAACAGGAGGAATGTTTGCGTGCGGTGCATAGGCAAAAGTGACTGCGTGCAGAGCAACACTGCCTACATCATAAACCTATTTGGAAACAGTTTAAGATGATTTAAGAAAAAGAAAATGGTCTGACAGTACAAGCTTTAAACTAAGCAACAATGCAATGAGTTTAAAATGTCACACACACGGCATTATATTTGAACAATTATTTAGCAAATCTGTCAATGGTTGCTAGTTCTAAAACACTATAGCATGGTATAGCTTTGGGGTGATTATTTCACTCAAGAGAAAAAAGATATAAATAACAGATTAGGTTTTTACAAAATGAGGATTAAAATAAAAAAAAAAAGACAAGAATGAGTTGTACTGAAACTGAAAAACGGGGACAATAAAAACAACAAACATTTACCCTCTTCGTACACCAACTTGGCCTTGTGGT
Source organism: Entelurus aequoreus (assembly GCF_033978785.1). Lineage (NCBI taxonomy): Eukaryota > Metazoa > Chordata > Actinopteri > Syngnathiformes > Syngnathidae > Entelurus > Entelurus aequoreus. Next base: position 35,535,319 of record NC_084733.1, read on the forward strand.
CAACCTCAGATGCAATGTTGCGTTTAGTCCCTGTCGCCTCCTGGTGGTGAAGAAAAAGAACAAAAAAGTGTTGGAGATTCAGCTCTTAAACCTTTTTTTCCCCTGGACCCAGTTAGTGTTTATTCAACCATTATATTTAGGGGACCCCCCACCCACCCAAAGAGTTCAAGTTGATTTAATTACATTTCATATAAGAGCACCAGATTACAACCTGAAAGCTAAATACTAAGTGAAAAAACTAATAGTCATCTCCAGCTGGTTACATTTTCATTTGGTTTAAGAGGAATGCAAAATACTTGAGTTTAGATGCTGAATATTTACTGTGTTGTAGAAAATTTACATTTGTGACATAGAAGACGAAAGTCAAAAGAATATTATGGTCTTATAGAGGTCAATACTGCTGATTTCAGTAATAAAATACTCCCATAACAAATGTTTTTGGATCTTAAAGAACTGTCAAGCACTTTATGGGTTGGATTAAAACACTTTCTAATAAATGTCAACAATCAGTTTTCCATCAAACTGAAAGAAGAATATGCTAAATTGTAAAAGCTTACCTGTATAACAAGGAGGGACAGTTTTCCATTTAACTTGGTCAGCTTGTGGAACATCTTCACTCTGCTCTCAATCATGTGATAAAGCACTCCCAGTTGGGAAACCAGGTCAGGCAACTGTCAAATACACAACATAATTAGTAAGAATGAAAGCAAAATGGAGACAGAGTCCAAAAACACCTGCAAGAAAGTAACTCAGACCTGGGCAAAGTTAGGCCCCTGTTAAGCTTTTCAGTCCAATTGTATGGTTCATAGTTAATATTGTAAACATCACATTATTTTAATTTTATGTACATTTTTGGATCTCTTTTTCAATGACTAAATGTACAATTATATTCAAATTTTTGAGGTGGTTATAACATTTTTATTTTTTAGTATTCTATCAGACATTAATGGGCTAGTTTTTCTATTAGTGTTCCTGAAAAAGGGACCAAAGCACACATACGGCTGATTTTTTACAGCTAGTCAAAACAATTGCCCAGGTCTGCTATAACTAAATCAAACAAATATGTTCTTTGTGTATTTAAAATTATTGACAATGTTGCTATTAAACACAAAGGATGGAGTTACCAACTGGCAGAAACACTACTTTGTACACTACATGAGTTAAAACGGAGTTTGTGGACTCACTGATGACAGGTATGACGTGTGGTGTAAGAGGACCGCTTTGAGCCACCGAACCATTAGAAAAGCCCTAAAAAAGCAGAACAGTGTTAAAACTCCATCACTCGACCTTCTGTGTTCTCATCCCGTTTGCTTGAGACGTTTCATTGATTTATCCAGACCAGCTTCATGAAAGTCAACAATGTGAAATTACACTAACAATGGGCTTACAATATTAAGTCACAGAACTATTACAACCTATCTGCAGATACATTTCAACAACTACCTACTTTGATTCAACAGGTGATTAACACCTGTCAGAATACATTTTTTATAGGTTTCTAATGTCATATTTTCAGTAACATAAACATTCAATATACTACTTTCAGAACACTAACCAACCATTGTGCAACCCATTTGTTCCTTATGTCCTAAAATTTTTAAGGTTTACGGCTTGAAATTCCACCACGGAGGTTTTTTTTGCATTGAACGGTATTAGATAAACATTAGGTATAAACACTTATAAAAACTATTTTGGCCCCATTGGCTATTTTTTTTAACAGACTGTATTTCTGGTGTATCACTATGTTTTTCCAGTGAAAACCAAATAATCTCATTCTTGCCGATTGGAAAAACAAGAAAATATTGTTTTGGCATAACTGAGCTTTGAAGAGCAAAAATGAGTTAAGCTGCCAATAAACCGCTGATATGCAATGAAAACGATCTTGGGCAGGTCTATATAAAATTGCAGCGAAACATAAAATACTGTTGTGACCTTCATAAACACACCCAAGCCTAGCCTGCTTTTGCTTTCATTGTAGCGCAGGAGGCCCCTAAAAATTATATTTTTTGTCTACTGTAACATATTGAAATGTCATGGATTATTGTACTCATCAAAGTTGTAATTACCCAACCTCAAATATTCTACTCAACTTTTTCTCATTTTTTGAAATATAACATATTTTGCATTTCCTGAATAGAACTAAAAGCAGTTATTTGTGACAGAAAGGCCATAATACAACATTTAATAACAGATTTGAAGTTGTCCAACAATTTAATGCATTGAAATTAAAAACAAATATTAATTTATTGCTGACTTATGACACTTATATGCAGGTCCCATTTGGATCTTAAGAGTAAGTGTGTATAGTCAATCTTCAGGATACACAAAGGTTAATTAAATTGTTAGGTTATCCCCCGTCCCCATAATGTACTTTTAACGCTTAGAGGGGAACTGCCCTTTTTGGGGAATTTTGCCCATTGTTTACAATCCTAATGAGAAACAAGGCAAAAATTAAAATTTGTAAAACTCGGCTCGTTCTTGGTGACTTGCAATGCAGCTAATGGGAGCAATCCATTCTGCCACTAAATCACTTTAAAAATGCATTTAAATAAATGCCAAAAATACTTAGTTTACATGCCGTAACCTTTATAATAACCAAATTGTAGTGACAGTTTTTGTAAGATCGAACACTGAGAAACTGTATAATTAGCATAGTAACACATCGTCTTGTGACGGCATGCTACACGTAGGGCTGCACAATTAATCAAATGTTAATCATGATCACAAGTGGCAGCTACGTGAGGGTGAGAGTGATCGTTGGCAACATTACCATTTAAAAAACAGGCTTCGCTGCATTTCAAACCAAGCAGGTTCACAACCAAGTCAGCCAACCACCAGAAGGCAACCAATACACAGTGGACTCATGTGAGAGCAGTAAGAGTGAGTGACAACAGATGTTGAAAGTAGTTCAGCCAGGAGCTCCCAAAAATAATAGGAAAAATAAATGCATTATTACTTTGCTGCCCCACATCCCGCTCCCGCAGAGTTACCCACAGGTACAAAGAGGCAAGCATTTAACCTCGAAACACGACCGCACGTCTTGCCATTCTTTAGGCACTTCCGCTCATTTCCCAAAACCCAGAAATTATCCCGCGCGGCTGAACCAACAACAAACGCCAAACAAATTACACAGCAATGCTGCATTGGTGTGCACATTAAAAAAAAGTATCAAGTTGCAGAGACACGTTAAACGTTTCACACTTTGCGCTGTAAAGCTGGCCGTCCGCCACTGGCACAAAGCCCAGACGAACAGCTACAAAAGCGGGTGCGCCCAAAATACAGACGACCGTAACATCAACCGTGCACCAAGGGACCCCGTATCCATCCACCTCTCAAAGACACACCAAATTAACGGATGTAATAACATTTTATATGGCCAAAGACATTCGTCCTATATACAGGACTGTCTCAGAAAATAAGAATATTGTGATAAAAGTTCTTTATTTTCTGTAATGCAATTAAAAAAAACAAATGTCATACATTCTGGATTCGTTACACATCAACTGAAATATTGCAAGCCTTTTATTATTTTAATATTGCTGATTATGGCATTCAGCTTAAGAAAACTCAAAAATCCTATCTCAAAAAATTAGAATATTTCCTCAGACCAAGTAAAAAAAAAGATTTATCAAACATTTGAAAATGTCAATGCACTCAGTACTTGGTTGGGAATCCTTTTGCACGGATTACTGCATCAATGCGGCGTGGCATGGAGGCAATCAGCCTGTGGCATTGCTGAGGTGTTATGGATGCCCAAGATGCTTCAATAGCGGCCTTTAGCTCATTTGCATTATTGGGTCTGGTGTCTTTCAGCTTCTTCTTCACAATACCCCACAAATTCTCTATGGGGTTCAGGTCAGGGGAGTTGGCAGGCCAATCGAGGACAGTAATGCCATGGTCAGTACACCAGTTACTGGTGGTTTGGCACTGTGGGCAGGTGCCAGATCATACTTGGAAATTTAATCATCATCTCCATAGAGCTTTTCAACAGATGGAAGCATGTAGTGCTCTAAATCTCTAGAAGCGTCTGACTTGGGCTATGGAAAAGAAGCACTGGACAGTTGCAGAGTGGTCCAGAGTCCTGTTTTCAGACGAAAGCAAGTTTTGTATTTCATTTGGAAGTCAAGGCGATAGAGTCTGGAGGAAGGCTGGAGAGGAGCAAAATCCAAGTTGCTTGAAATCCAGTGTGAAGTTCCCACAGTCAGCAATGGTTTGGGGAGCCATGTCAGCTGCTGGTGTTGGTCCACTGTGTTTCATCAAGTCCAGAGTCAATGAAGCTGTGTACCAAGAGATTTAAGAGCACTACATGCTTCCATCTGTTGAAAAGCTCTATGGAGAGGATTTCATTTTCCAGCATGATCTGGCACCTGCCCACAGTGCCAAACCACCAGTAACTGGTGTACTGACCATGGCATTACTGTCCTCGATTGGCCTGCCAACTCCCCTGACCTGAACCCCATAGAGAATTTGTGGGGTATTGTGAAGAAGAAGCTGAAAGACACCAGACCCAATAATGCAAATGAGCTAAAGGCCGCTATTGAAGCATCTTGGGCATCCATAACACCTCAGCAATGCCACAGGCTGATTGCCTCCATACCACGCCGCATTGATGCAGTAATCCGTGCAAAAGGATTCCCAACTAATCCGTGCAAAAGGATTCCCAACCAAGTACTGAGTGCATTAATTGACATTTTCAAATGTTTGATTTTGTTTTGCTGTTATAAATCTTTTTTTTTTTTACTTGGTCTGAGAAATATTCTAATTTTTTGAAATAGGATTTTTGAGTTTTCTTAAGCTGAATGCCATAATCAGCAATATTAAAATAATAAAAGGCTTGCAATATTTCAGTTGATGTGCAATGAATCCAGAATGTATGACATTTTTGTTTTTATAATTGCATTACAGAAAATAAAGAACTTTATCACAATATTCTAATTTTCTGAGACAGTCCTGTATACTGTGAGCAGTAAAGGGAATGTGTTTCTTTGTGTGTGCCTTTCGTACAATATCTTATTTTTTCACTTGTTTGCACTTTATGATCACAATCTGCAAATGGCATATCTATTTTAGTTAACCCTTTGTCTTTTGTACATTTTATTTTATTATTAATAATTTGTATAGTTTGATTATGAAATGAAAGCCAAGTTTACATACTTCCATCCATCCATCCATTTTTTACCGCTTGTCCCGTTCGGGGTCGCGGGGGTGCTGGAGCCTATCTCAGCTACAATAAGGCAGAAGGCGGGGTACACCCTGGACAAGTCGCCACTTCATCGCAGGGCCAACACAGATAGACAGACAACATTCACACTCACATTCACACACTAGGGCCAATTTAGTGTTGCCAATCAACCTATCTCCAGGTGCATGTTTTTGGCGTTGGGAGGAAGCCGTAGTACCAGGCGAAACCCACGCAGTCACGGGGAAAACATGCAAACTCCACACAGAAAGATCCCGAGCCCGGGATTGAACCCAGGACTGCTCAGGACCTTCGTATTGTGAGGCACATGCACTAACCCCTGTGCCACCATGCTGCCTTTACATACTGTTTGTTTAAAATAGAAAGTGCGTCTCCAGTTGAATCACTTGAGTTTGTAAAGCACAACACAATGCAATAGGACACAAATTTGTCATGACTGAAAAACATGAACAATCATATTACAGCATCTGTAAAGTATTCCATGTTTTGTTTGTACACAGCTTGCTCGACAGTAGGGCTGGGTATGATCACCTGTTAGCATTGATCACCTGTTAGCATTTTTACCTCGATCAAACATGGTGAAAATGTCTGTTAGAAGATACCACAGTAGTAAACATTAAGGAAGCAATGGTACTTTGTATAATCCTGCACGGGACAGTCCGCCTTTATTGACCGTGATCCTGTGTGTGTCTGTGAATGTGTGTGTGCGTTTGTGGGGAAGTGTGTCTGTAAATGTGCGCGACCATCCCGTTCCGTTGCGAAAGTCAAGCTCGTCACAATGTAATTAATGTTCAATCAGACCGGAAGAAAAGAATAAAGAAATGTGTCTAACACTAGAATATAAGTTAAAGAAACATTGAGAAGGAGCAGCAACTTTAGTGACACACTTCACTTTAGTTTCACTGCAGTTCAGCACTAATCCTGCCCTGAATGCGGACTCGCAGGCAGTCAGGCATAGAATGTCTTTGTGACTGACCTACTGTACTGGTCCTGACTGGGAGAATAAACACACCCACTAATTTAAATCAGAAAAAGGCATTTTTTTGAGAAATATTTTTTAATCAGACTTTTTATTATGTATCTTATATATTCAACTCCTCTGATAACATGTACTAAATAGCTCTGCAAACACTGTGTTCAGATAATTTTTGAGTTTGTGGATAAAAAACATTTTCTTCCTGAAATAATCATTAAACTAGTTGTGTGTGTTGGTACACATTAATTTACAGTATCTAAAATTCAAACTGCACTTTAATGTACTTTTATTAAATATAAGCCACAGTATTTGAGTTTTTGTTTTTTTTAAACTACAATCTGGGGCACAGCTTGTTTGCAAAAGCACTGGTGAAAAGCACTGATGTATCAAAGTAATCATAGAATACAAATAATTTACCATTTGGAAATTGTTGTTTAGTAAATGTTAATTTGAAATAAAAGTCTAATAGTAGTCTGTACGCCAATGATACTTTGTTTACTGCAGAATGTCTGACATGCAAAAAAACACAACAAAAAAAACTTGAGGAAAAAAGTTGTTCTCTTTACCCCCACAAAACTAACCGAAAAAGAGACAAAACTGAGGCCCTAAAACAAAGGTACAGACTGTCGCCTGGGTTACCTGTACCGTTTCACTTCTAATAACCACAATCATAGATATGAACAAAATGACAGTTGTCAGCTGTTAGCATATATTAACCTAGATCAAACATGGCGGAAATATCTGTTACAAAATACTGCAGTATTGAACAGTAGGGATACAACTGCGGTCAAAATAACCCTGCACTGAACAATTCCCCTTTAATGCAAAAAAAGTAATATCAATCGTGATCGGATGATATGGAAAAAAAAAACAGTTTATTTTGCCATATCGCCCACCTCTACTTGTTTACAGTGTATGTAGTTGTAACAACACGCATGAGGTGCTGCATGTATCATAATCAATATTATAGTGACTCACTCGATGGACAGTTGTCTGTCTGGTCCAGCTGGCCAGGGAAGTTTTTTCAAGTTGACTTTGGGTAAGCATGCCCTTTATGTCGGCATAGCTTGGCTTCAAGTTCCACATTTACACCGGCAAGTCACGCCAATCTCACTCTCTCGGCTTCCGTCTGCTCCAACGTTTCACCATCTGTTCGTGCTGGCTTCTATATCCAGTAGTTAATCCTCCGTATATTCAGGTTAAAAAAAAAAAAAAAAGAATCCTTATTTGTACAAAAAGTTGTCTTCGTTGTTTGTTACCAAGTCTGCCATGATCGACACAAATTTGTGTTCGTTTGCGAAAGTAGTACCACACATTTGTTGCCGAAAGTGCGCTGCTATTGAAACGGAAATAACCTGAGAAAAGATGTTCCAGTAATGCATAAAATTACCAACATTTGAAGTTGTTTAGGAGGGTTTTGAAGGCTACAACAGTGACTCCCCTTAGCTGCATTTTGCAAGCCTTTATCCTCTTTAGAATCCTAAAGAATGAAAACAAGTGTGTTCTTGTCTCGTAATTATTGTGAATGATAGACAAAATGTAAAATAAGTGCAGTTCCCCTTTAGACATATAATAGAAAAATCACTTGCCTAAATTAACAATGCTCAACACTTCTGGCAAAAATTCAGTGCTCAAATCTAATCGGTCAATACAGTACTTACGAATAAGGGTGCCCTTGGAGCCTCCTGGTTATCTACAAGGAGATAATGGTTGATTAAATGTATCCTGACAAAGATCTAGGCCAGTGGCAGTACAGAATATAGCAGCTTTAGAATGTGCTAGACACTGACACTTACCTCTTCCATCAGTGGTAAAACTGCTGGCAGGGGTAACCGGGCAACAGTTTTCTTTATCAATATATCTTTATGCGTTTGAAAAACTTTCTGTGAAAAGAAAGAGAAAAACTTGTTCAACTATTTTTGCAAGAATTGCAGTGAAAAAAGTTTGAGAATGAAACATTTTTTTAACCAATACCCTGTTCTCAAAACACAACCAACATAATGGATTACATTTGTTCTTTTATTCTCTCAATTTCCTAAAAGGTATGGCTACTAAAAACTTACAAATAATGGATTTTTCCCCATAGAACACATTTCATGACGAAGACAGCGAGAGGAATATTTACATTTAGGATATTGCAGTCGCTGCTCTCAAGCCCCTGCACCAGAAGTACGGCAAAATTGTCCATCTCTAAAGAGGGCCTCCCCTTTGGCCTTCCCTTCACAGTTGAAGTGGCAGACTGAAGAACAATTTCTCCAAGTCGCTCAGCAATTGACATCTGCAGAGGAAGAGATACACTTTTGCTAAATGAGACGTGGATATAAATTTGGTCAGTAGTGTCAACGTACTTATAACCATAACACATTTGCAGCGCAAAAACAAATTTTCTAGCAACCAGTGCACAGGTGAAATACTGTAGATGAGATCATAAAGAAGCTTCATTGACTGGCGGTACACTCCTGTTTACGTAAGCATACTGTATATATTACCTTTACAAGAACAATAGAGCAAAGACAGCACTTTTTGAAGGCAAACACAAATCAGATTCAACATTTGTTATGAGTTATTCATGATTAGGCACACTCGTCAAACCTCTTTTGTGTCCGAGTCTTTTTTCCTTTTTTCTGTTGCCAGTAAAGTTCCCTTAAGTGGGGCTTGATGACCAGGAAGCCCGGGGACCAGCACTGTGCTTTTAGCATTGACAATTGGGGTTTTCACCTACAATGAAAGAGAGGCAGCGTTTTTACAAGTTTTAGACATTGAAATCTTTGAAACATTTCCGATACGTATAGCCTTAAGCCTAAAGTCTAATAATTATGTATCAACAAAATTTACAGAACTGAGACCGATGTTACTCCCCACAACACACAGAATACTACAATTGCAAAGGATGGCTGCATCTACAGAGAATCCACTTACGTTGCTGCAAATATGTCTGGAAAAAAACATTTTAGGCTGCAACTATGTACAGTGAGGCTCACACTGAAAGATATTTAAACCACCAGACTATTACCTTGGAAACTGTAGAAGCGATTGAAAGGGACAGTGCAGTCTGAACATTGCGAGTCAAACAGATGTCTCTTTCTTCTGTGTTGATATCCTGTAGCAAATATAGGTTGATGGAAAATCACAAAAAAGATCACTTTCTGAGAAGCTGCCAAAGCAATAAATTAGGTTCAGTATTTTAAAAATTAATCAGACACAGATTAGAGACATGCACTGCTTCACGGAATATATAACAGTCGAAGAAATTACCAAGGGTTAAAACATCATTTTAAAATAGTTTCCGCCATGCATTATTGATATTACCACATTGAAAATTCATCTAATTAGCTGTACAATATTTGGATAGACAAAGTAACAGTTAGCTGCGTGCTCACCACTTTTTCCATTACAGGCTGTAGATAGTTGCCATAAGCGAGCATCACAGTTCGCGCATCAGGACCCAGGGTAGCAGAGAGGAGGGGGATTGGCATTGGGGAGTCTTGGGTGTCAGACATCTGCACCGTGCACGTAGGTAACAGAGGCTTCTTACAGGGACTGCAAAGACAATCATTGGACAGGTATTTGTATACCGTATTTTCCGCACCATAAGGCGCCCCGTGTTATTAGCCGCACGTTTAATGAACGGCATATTTCAAAACTTTGTTTAACTATTAGCCGCCCCGTGCTATTAGCCGCACCTACGCTACGCTAAAGGGAATGTCAACAAAACAGTCAGATAGGTCAGTCAAACTTTAATAATATATTACAAACCAGCGTTCTAACAACTCTGTTCAGTCCCAAAATGTAATGTGCAAATGTGCAATCACAAAAATAGTAACACTCAAAATAGTGCAGAGCAATAGCAACATCAATAACTCAACGTTGCTCATACGTTAGTGTCACACAACACACAAAATAAACATTTAAAGCTCACTTTCTCAAGTTATTACTCATCCACAAATCCATCGAATTCTTCTTCTTCGGTGTGCTTCACTTGTTTTTTGACACCATCGATGATGTGGACGCGCATGCAGTCGTAGATCAACAGGGACGGCGCTGCGTGAAAAAAGTCACCCGGTGTCTTCGCGTAAACGTCTATCAACCACTCGCTCATCTTTTCTTCATCCATCCATCCCTTCGAGATAGCTTTTATGATGACGCCGGCTGGAAAGTTCTCTTTTGGCAAGGTCTTCCTTTTGAATATCACCGTGGGCGGAAGTTTCTGGCCGTTAGCATGGCAAGCTAGAACCACAGTAGGACGACTTCTCATTCCCTGTGGTGCGAATATTCACCGTACGTGTTCCCGTTGTATCCACAGTGCGGTTCACATGAATATCAAAAGTCAGTGGAACCTTATACGCGTGTCTCTTAGTAGGAGACATTTTTTGTCTTTACAGATACACACAAATGAAATTAAATATCCGCGAGCTTCTTCTTCTACGGGGGCGGGTGCTCACCTTGGCGGTTGCTTACAGTAGAAGAAGAAGCGCTTCCTCTTCTATGGGGGCGGTTGCTTACCGTAGAAGAAGAAGCGCTTCCTCTTTTACGGGGAAAAAAGATGGCGGCTGTTTACCGTAGTTGCGAGACCTAAACCTTATGAAAATAAATATGAATATTAATCCATATATAAGGCGCACCGGGTTATTAGCCGCACTGTCTGCTTTTGACAAAAATTGTGTTTTTTAGGTGCGGCTTATGGTGCGGAAAATACGGTACACTGAATACACTATTCTAAAACTCACTATTAAATGCATTAGTCAACCAACATTGTTCAGTGTTATTTTGCTGTTCAATGTTATTTTGCTTTTAAGAGAAGATTCATTCATTTGTAAGCAGCACAATTGAGCTACTTCAGGCATCCTAAGCATAGCTGGACATTAGCTAGCTTTGAACTTAATGTACCGTTGCACACTAGACCTTGTTCAACCACCAACGTAAGTAGGGATGGTTACCAAATGTACTTGTTAAGGCACTGACTAAATTACGTTGGTACTACCAGTAGGGATGGACAAATAATCTAATTTAATTTCAATTATGACTTCTTACGATTATGGAAATACAATAATCGGAAGAAAAAAAAATAATGGGCCTCGCAACGTGCATGCAAATTGCAGAGCTTGGGACGGTGAAACAGATAAGCGATTGAGTGAAAAAAAGAGCCTGTTTAGGAGAAGTTTGGGATGTCACCATGGTAGCTACCGTAATTTCCGGACTATAAGCCGCTACTTTTTCCCCTCGTTCTGGTCCCTGCGGCTTATACAACGGTGCGGCTTATTTACGGCCTGTTCTTCTCAGACACCGACGAAGAGGATTTCGGTGGTTTTAGTACGCAGGAGGAAGACGATGACACAATGATTAAAGACTGACTTTTCATATACCGGTAGGCTGGTTATTTTGATAACGTACAGGCGAGCACTTTGTATTACTTTGCACCGTTGTATTATTTGTACTCTGCACGAATGCTGTTCGCCATGTCAAAGATGTGAAAGTTTGATTGAATGATTGAAAGATTGATTGTTAATAAATGGGACGCTTTGCGTTCCCAAACAGTCATCTCTGTCCCGACAATCCCCTCCATGGTAGCAGGAACCCCTATATACTACGGTAATTACACATCAAAACCCTGCGGCTTATAGTCGGGTGCGGCTTATATATGGAGCAATCTGTATTTTCCCCTAAATTTAGCTGGTGCGGCTTATAGTCAGGTGCGGCTTATAGTCCGGAAATTACGGTACTTTTTATTTGATACAGAGCTAGTATGCCTAATCAATAATTACTAAATGCAACACAAAAGTAAGGCATGATTTCTGTGTTCACGTAACCGCGGACAGTCACATAACCGGCCGATAAAACGGAATCTGCTGATGAACACAAAAAATATCATGGTAAACGATGTGAATGTCAAGGCGGTCATTTGAAACCGCGACTTAACTACGAAACAAAAGCTAACAAGAACAATCCATAAACTGAATTAAAAGTTAAAATAGACAAAGTTTTTTTTTTTTTTTTTTAAATCAAATTTACTGATATTGCTATTATTACTTTACTTTGGGTTTATTCGTTACTAATTGATTTCCAGGTTTTTTAAACTATATTTAAAGTTGAGTTTTGGTGGTACAATAAATACTTATGTTTTTAAATTATTGAATAATCGTCAAATTAATCGTGATTACAATATCAATGAAAATAATTGTCATTTATTTTGCCATAATCGTCCAGTCTTAACTACCAAGTATTGATTCATGTAAAATCCAATTGATATACACTACCGGTCAAAAGTTTGGGGTCACATTGAAATGTCCTTAATTTTGAAGGAAAAGCACTGTACTTTTCAATGAAGATAACTTTAAACTAGTCTTAACTTTAAAGAAATACACTCTATACATTGCTAATGTGGTAAATGACTATTCTAGCTGCAAATGTCTGGTTTTTGGTGCAATATCTACATAGGTGTATAGAGGCCCATTTCCAGCAACTATCACTCCAGTGTTCTAATGGTACAATGTGTTTGCTCATTGGCTCAGAAGGCTAATTGATGATTAGAAAACCCTTGTGCAATCATGTTCACACATCTGAAAACAGTTTAGCTCGTTACAGAAGCTACAAAACTGACCTTCCTTTGAGCAGATTGAGTTTCTGGAGCATCACATTTGTGGGGTCAATTAAACGCTCAAAATGGCCAGAAAAAGAGAACTTTCATCTGAAACTCGACAGTCTATTCTTGTTCTTAGAAATGAAGGCTATTCCACAAAATTGTTTGGGTGACCCCCAAACTTTTGAACAGTAGTGTGTACCGTATTTTTCGGATTATAAATCGCAGTTTTTTTCATAGTTTGGCCGGGGGTGCGATTTATACTCCGGAGCGATTTATGTGTGAAATTATTAACACATTACCGTAAAATATCAAATAATATTATTTATCTCACACCCGTAAGAGAGGAGGCGAATGTCAGCAATCGTCACACACACGTCAGCAATCGTCACACACACGTCAACCAATAAAAAATAGGCGGGGCCGGGTCATGGCAGAAGTGCATTGTGCGTCATGGGATGCTACCTGCAACTACGTCCGTAGCTATAAAACTGGATCATTTCAATATTGGCGGTAACTTATAAAAACTGAGAAGGGCTGAACAAAAATGGCACCGAAAAGGAAATCATACACTGCAGATTACAAGCTGGACATAGTGAAATATGCAGCAGAAAACGGCAAGAGGAAGCGGCGCATACCTTTGGAGTTGGCAGAGTTGTTTAGAAGCAAAACCGAGGAAGAAGATTTCATCGGATTTAACGATTAGGTTTGGTAAATGTATAGCATGTTCTATATATCTTATAGTTATTTGAATGACTCTTACCATAATATGTTACGTTAACATACCAGGCACGTTCTCAGTTGGTTATTTATGCGTCATATAACATACACTTATTCAGCCTGTTCACTATTCTTTATTTATTTTAAATTGCCTTTCAAATGTCTATTCTTGGTATTGGATTTTATCAAATAAATTTCCCCCAAAAATGCGACTTATACTCGTGTGACATATTTATGTTTTTTTCCTTCTTTATTATGCATTTTCGGCCGGTGCGACGTATACTCCGGAGCGATTTATAATCCGAAAAATACGATATATATGTATCAATTTATTTGTTGCTCGCGACGTCACATCCAGCTCAAACACTTTGAGATAATAAATAAATCAAATCAAATCAAATATTTTAGTAATCGAGTATTCTCTCGAATATCCCTAGCGATTAATCGAATAAATCATATTTTTGCTTAATTTTTTTTGGTCCTGTCCAGCTTCTCAAGCCAATCATATTGTTGATGTAGATGCCCATATCGGCTGTGCAAATTAACTTTACAAAATAGAAGTGTGGGATACTTCTGTTGTTGCCTTATTTGTATTTTGACTTTATTAATTAAATGGATTTATATTATTTGGTGCAGCCGGGCCAGAGTAATATTTTTGCTTAATTAAGGTTTAATTATACATGTTAAGATGTGCCCTCAATTATTGCGTTTGGCGTAATTGTCTTTTATTTCCTAAACGCCTGTTTTCATTATTGAAAACGCACAGCTGAAATGCGTCCGTGGTTGATTGTGCCAATTTGTGTGTGCTAATAAAAACAGGTGCGCTCACAGCCCTATCTGCTGTGTGGTGTGACCGCATAAACAAAGTTATTTTCTCTCGTGCATTTTTGATGATTATTATACGGTGCCGTTTAAATGGTGGTTTCTCCACGCAAATCCGCTGAGCTGTTTTCAACCTTCCAACAATACATAAACAATATAAAAAGACATACCACTTAATGACAACAGTTTTAAATTTGCAATGAAATGTATTGCATTCTTTGCATGCAAAATAGTAATCAATGTTCATTTTGCCATCATAACATGTTTGAAATGAAAACACATACCGTATATAAAATTAGTTCAAAATTAATATTCCCTGACAAAGCTAAAATAAAACTATATTCTTAGTATCAAAAATAAAACAATAAGAACAGTTTTCATTATATCAAACATTAAAAGTGGATTAGGTAGTGCCTTTAATGCTATGTCCACACGAACACGTACAGTTTCAAAAACACATATTTGGGGTTAAAACAATCTCCATCCACACAAGTGTACCGTATTTTCCGCACCATAAGCCGCCCCGTGTTATAAGCCGCGCATTCAATGAATGGCATATTTCAAAACTTTGTTTACCTATTAGCCGCCCGTGTTATTAGCCGCACCTACGCTGCGCTAAAGGGAATGTCAAAAAAACAGTCAGATAGGTCAGTCAAACTTTAATAATATATTACAGACCAGCGTTCTAACAACTCTGTTCACTCCCAAAATGTAATGTGCAAATGTGCAATCACAAAAATAGTAACACTCAAAATAGTGCCGAGCAATAGCAACATCAATAACTCAACGTTGCTCGAACGTTAATGTCACACGACACACAAAATAAACATTTAAAGCTCACTTTCTGAAGTTATTACTCATCCACAAATCCCTCGAATTCTTCTTCTTCGGTGTGCTTCACTTGTTTTTTGACACCATCTGTGATGTGGACGCACATGCAGTCGTAGATCAACAGGAACGGCGCTGCGTGAAAAAAGTCACCCGGTCTCTTCGCGTAAACGTCTATCAACCACTCGCTCATCTCTTCTTCATCCATCCATCCCTTCGAGTTAGCTTTTATGATGACGCCGGCTGGAAAGTTCTCTTTTGGCTTCGTTTTGAATATCACCATGGGTGGAAGTTTCTGGCCGTTAGCATGGCAAGCTAGAACCACAGTGAAGGACGACTTCTCATTCCCTGTGGTGCGAATATTCACCGTACGTGCTCCCGTTGCATCCACAGTGCGGTTCACAGGAATATCAAAAGTCAGTGGAACCTTGTACGCGTGTCTCTTAGTAGGAGCGATTTTGTGGTCTTTACAGAAACACACAAATGAAATGAAACGTAATATCCGCGCGCTTCTTCTTCTACGGGGGCGGGTGCTCACCTTGGCGGTTGCTTACAGTAGAAGAAGAAGCGCTTCCTCTTCTATGGGGGCGGTTGCTTACCGTAGAAGAAGAAGCGCTTCCTCTTCTACGGGGAAAAAAGATGGCGGCTGTTGCGAGACCTAAACTTTATGAAAATAAATATTAATATCAATCTATATATAAGGCGCACCGGGTTATTAGCTGCACTGTCAGCTTTTGAGAAAATTTGTGGTTTTTAGGTGCGGCTTATGGTGCGGAAAATACGGTAGTTTCAAAACGGTCTATGTCTACACACAAACACATACACCTGCTGTCATGCATGTACACAAAAAAGCAGCAATAACTGATTTGATGCAGCATTACACCTTCCATTGTGTTTATTTTGATATACTTTAGATGTACAATGACACGTACATTATCTTTTAACCCAGCCTGCATGTACACAGAATCCTGGGAACATTATTAAAGAGCGAATGCACGCCTTTGCTGCTGAAACCCTACACTCATAGAATTATAACATGTCCAGCAACATGGTGATATATTACATGTGCAGTGAAGTGTACATTATTTCTAAAATCAGCACGTACTAACGAGCCAAGGAAACTATTTTGCATGTTTAAGTATCTATATAAAGCACACGGACGCGTGTGTGCGCTGCAAAACTGTCATGGAATTATAAAGCATTTTATCATAGATATAGTGATATATTACATAGTAATGAAGTGTATATTGTCTTTAACATTAGTACACACTACAAGGAGGACGCTACATAGTTTTTTTTAGTTGCTTGGTCGCTATTTATGTGCGTGCACGGTCGCGCCCGGCTCCATCTACAAAAATGGAAGCAAGACATGTAAGTTAACTTCAAGATTTTGTCGTTAAACAAGGACAAAAAACATAAGATAATGTTGCATCTTTCTTAGGACACAAGAGCAAAAAGTCTTTCCTGTCAAAGTTGTTCCATCAGGTGGAGGTTCGACAGCAATTGTATCCAAAACACCTGACTGTCATTAGCGCCGGCGGGAGTGTCGCAAAGCCCATTTTGATGTGTCTTTTTATTAATGTTGAGTGAAAAGAGCAGCATGTTTACGTTCAAAAATACAGTAAGTCATCGTATAATGTGTTTAAAGCCAGCCAGTGTTGTTGAGTTTGGAAATGACAGCGCACAACTGTGACATCATCACAAGTCTTCCGTTTGTGCTGTGTACACACATACGCTAAGTAAGCGGAGAGTTATGGATCGCTACACTTTGGCCAGCGTTTGTAAAAGTCTGTGTTTTTAAAGACAAAAGTATGCGTCTGTGTGTGGACAAGAGGCCGAAACGTGAGCTTTTACTACTAAACGAGGCAAAAATCCGTAAAAAATTAAATAAATAAAAACCTTAACGACACCTCGAGGCAGCGAAAATTCTTCAAATATATTTTGTAATCGAATTACTTGAGGAATCATTTCAGCTCTAGCTGTTAATACCCATCTCGACTAACTGTTAATAAAAGTGCCACTGACGGTTTACAGAACAGTTGTTATTCAGTTCAATTAAGAATTTCAGTGAATTTAGCTAAAAAATTTATATCTTTATATGTATATTTTTACCAGAAAATACATCGAGATATACCGTATTTTCCGCACCATAAGCCGCACCTAAAAACCACAATTTTTGTCAAAAGCAGACAGTGCGGCTAATAACCCGGTGCGCCTTATATATGGATTAATATTCATATTTATTTTCATAAGGTTTAGGTCTCGCAACTACGGTAAACAGTCGCCATCTTTTTTCCCCGTAAAAGAGGAAGTGCTTCTTCTTCTACGGTAAGCAACCGCCCCCATAGAAGAGGAAGCGCTTCTTCTTCTACTGTAAGCAACCGCCAAGGTGAGCACCCGCCCCCGGAGAAGAAGAAGCTCGCGGATATTTAATTTCATTTGTTTTTCTGTAAAGACAACAAAATGTCTCCTACTAAGAGACACGCGTACAAGGTTCCACTGACTTTTGATATTCCTGTGAACCGCACTGTGGATACAACGGGAGCACGTACGGTGAATATTCGCACCACAGGGAATGAGAAGTCGTCCTACTGTGGTTCTAGCTCGCCATGCTAACGGCCAGAAACTTCCGCCCACGGTGATATTCAAAAGGAAGACCTTGCCAAAAGAGAACTTTCCAGCCGGCGTCATCATAAAAGCTAACTCGAAGGGATCGGATGGATGAAGAAAAGATGAGCGAGTGGTTGATAGACGTTTACGCGAAGACACCGGGTGACTTTTTTCACGCAGCGCCGTTCCTGTTGATCTACGACTGCATGCGCGTCCACATCACAGATGGTGTCAAAAAACAAGTGAAGCACACGAAGAAGAATAATTCGAGGGATTTGTAGATGAGTAATAACTTCAGAAAGTGAGCTTTAAATGTTTATTTTGTGTGTTGTGTGACACTAACGTATGAGCAACGTTGAGTTATTGATGTTGCTATTGCTCTGCACTATTTTGAGTGTTACTATTTTTGTGATTGCACATTACATTTTGGGAGTGAACAGAGTTGTTAGAACGCTGGTTTGTAATATATTATTAAAGTTTGACTGACCTATCTGACTGTTTTGTTGACATTCCCTTTAGCGTAGCGTAGGTGCGGCTAATAGCACGGGGCGGCTAACAGGTAAACAAAGTTTTGAAATATGCCGTTCATTAAACGTGCGGCTAATAACACGGGGCGCCTTATGGTGCGGAAAATACGGTATATCGAATATTGAGTTTAAGTAAAAATATATCGAGATATACTTTTTCATCCATTTCGCCCAGCCCTACTACAATGCATTAATGCATGACAATGTCATTTAACATGGACTTTTCTCATAATTAAGACGGTTCAAAATTGTTCTTCGAGCTTACCCATTTAGAAAGTGCTCAAAAAGATGCATCTGTCCATCTTTACACACCACTGTGAACCTCACGGCCTGTCCAATAAAAAGAACCAAACAACACACTTTAAATCAATGTACATGTATTGTAGATCCCAATTTCTAAAGAGAAACAAACAGTATGTGAAGTTGAGTCTAAAACACAAAAACTAGTTGATGTATTACAAGGATGTCTGACCTCTTCCTTGCTTTTAGATGTGACGAGATCGATGTGTTTAGGTTCATCTGTGAGTGTGAATGACACAACAGCGTTTTTGTCCTTTCCATCTTCACGTACTTGCCTTCAGTGAGACAATAATTACATCAGTACCACAGCATTTATTAAAAATTGTGTACACATTGCCGGATATGACAATATCTGTGTACTCACCAAACACTGAGCAGTCGATCGTGAGCAGCACCAGACAGAATATAGAGGCCACCGGTCTCAGGGGGCCGCGTTGTGGCAAAGCACAGGGTTGTCACAGCTGTGGAGTGGCCGGTAAATTTCTGCATAGGGAGAAAAGAAAAAAAAAAACAGCAATGTTACAATTTTTACAAGTATTTAAAAATGCATTTCCTTGTAAATGCATCTCTATTTGACATGACTGCCTATTGTAAGTTGTAGTCTAATGTTCAGGATAAATCCCTGGTGGTACCAAACAGTGACAGCGTATTGGACTCATACTAAAGAGATGTCTGAAACAAACCAACACTCAAACGCGCAAAGCATAGCAAACTGTAATACGATTGCTCCATAATTACTGTTAAAAAATAAGTGATTGGGCCTCCAAATTGTACAGGCCTAAACATGTAGACACAAATGACATGCTCTCATGAAAATAAGTGTTTTATATATAAAAGAAAAAGGTATAAACATGTATATGAAAAGTATACAAACTCTGACATATTGATAAAATCGATATATCGCTCAGGCCTACATGTTATCAATATGCCTGTTACTATATTACATATATACTTACAGCGGGTACACAAAATTAAATTTTTTTTAGAGTGCTTTATAAGTGGAATAGACAGAATCCCATTACCTCCATTGTTAGTGACTTTTGCTAAGTTAGAAAAAAGAAAAATGGGTGTTCTTGTCCCACATGAGAATTGTAAATAATAGAGAAAAAATTTAAGTGCATTTCCCTTTTAAACGACTCTTGACCTGTCACTTTATAGAAAATGAAAACAAACTTAACCATCTATGGGACTGTGGTGTGGGCGGCTGAATTATAATACTAGGTGAAACACTGGTAAGTAGTGGGGGAAACTTCTGCAATAACCAAGAGGTATTATTTACATCTCATTGTATACTATATATGTTCAGGGTTTTCAAAACCACAAATATTTTGAAAAGTTAGTGTTTGGAAGGGCCCTTTTACTGAGCAGAGTGATTCTACAAACAGTCTGTATAAATTCTAGAAATAAAGTTTAACAATGTATTCTGGCAAGTGAAGTGAATACAAAACAATTGACATGTCAGCACTGGAGAGAAGACAATCATAAGACAAAGCTCAAAAAAGTCTGGCGCCTTCTCTGTCTTGGAAGACACCTTAATTATTTTTGTCCATTCTGCTGTTACGCCCCCGCATGGCTGTTTTAGTCGGACAGTACCTGGTACTGTCTGGTACCGTCAAAAGCATGCAATAATCTGTGCCGTCAAAAGCATGCAATAATCTGTGTGTGTGTGTGTGTGTGTGTGCGCGCGTGAGTGTGTGTACAAGCAGAGGAAGAAAAAAAAACGAGTTGCGATTATTGTGGGTCTGAAATTGATATAGCAATTGCGATTTTAAGATTTTATTTATTTAAATGTGTAAAACTGCTAAAATAAAGAGTGAAGGCTCATGTTACGTTCAGGCTGTCAATTAGCATTTTTTTCTCAAGTTGCCACACAGAACAATTGTAATCTACTTTAAAAATATTTGGGTTTTGTTAGTGTGTGCCGATCGGACACCAATCAGTATCAGCCAATTTTGGTGAAAAAGTATGTGATTAGCCATTGCCGATTAATGCAGATTACAAACGCCAATCCTCTCTGGTTGACAAGCGGCGCACAGCTGATTATGAGTCTCCATACACTAGTCCTTTTCAAATAGTGGGGTGGGCCCCTTCTCTAGGATGGCACGGTGCAATGCCCCAGGAACATGTTTTATTAGTAACATGCAGTATCATGTTTTACACCCCACTTCCAAAAGCTGTGCATTGCAAAACATGCCCATTGCAGTCATCAATCTAGACTTCCTAATTTTTTTTAAATCAGCATTAATTGTTGCACTCCTTTTTGTTTGGTAGGTTTAAGTGTTTTATATATTGTGCTCAAGAGTTGTTTGTGATAGATTTGAATAAATTATTTATTAGATGTATTTTATTTTTATTTTAAGAATCAAATTGCTCAAATTTAAAAAAAAATGTTTACAGTTGAAAATGATTTCTTTTTGGAAATTTCAGGCAAATGGATTCACTTGAAATGTTTTCTGGTAGGGACTAAAAAAAACAAGGTTAGGTATTTACGTTGTAAGTTCATTTACCGTATATTTATTTTGTCTTGTTCTATGTACTTAAAACAATTTTATAAAGAAATGAGTAGGCTAATAATCAGCAGCTCCATTACAGCAATAAACTGCATTTCTTAGTATCTTAGTTGTTAAGTATCAAGTATCATTATTGCTGGAGGACGAGGCAAAACATGTTAAATACCGAGAGCAAACCAGGTGCTGGCATGCAAATAGCTAAGCTAACCGCTAAGATAAAAACGTTGATGGAAGCACGTTGCCGCAGAAAGAAAGCCGTTAAGAGAAAATTGACAAGTAGGTTAATATGAGACGAGATAAGAGGATAATATACCAGCAACTGATGGCGTGTCAACATTGTTTAAGTCAGTACAAAACGTTTATTGATAATTGGCGCTTTTTGTGGGGCAAACCGGGCTTGCTGAGGAGAGACAGCTTTCACCCAAACCAAGAAGGCGGCATCATTCTTTCCAGAAATATGGATTAGTATTTAAGTCAAGCTTGACTAATTACACTAGAGAAAGCTCGGACACAGGCATTTACAGTGTCTGTTAGCCCGGGTGAGGAGTCAGCTAGAACAAACCAACGCCAGGCTGGAAAATTCCTACACACATTGCATTTCTCACAGAATACATAACTCACATGTTTTTTTGTCGTGACTGTGCCAAATGTGAAAATGCATTCTACTGATGTGGCATATTATAACGAGTTGTCTATCGCAGCACCAAGCAAATAATCTCATGATCCCTATCATATCAATTCCTAGATGCGATCGAAATTATTTAAAGCGCACTACACAAAATAAATGTAACGCTATTATCGTATTTTTCGGACTATAAGTCGCAGTTTTTTTCATAGTTTGGCCAGGGGTGCGACTTATACTAAGGAGCTACTTATGTGTAAAATTAACACATTACCGTAAAATATCAAATAATGTTTAGCTCATTCACGTAAGAGACTAGACGTATAAGATTTCATCGGATTTAGCGATTAGGAGTGACAGATTGTTTGGTAAACGTATAGCATGTTCTATATGTTACAGTTATTTGAATGACTCTTACCATAATATGTTACGTTAACATACCAGGCACGTTCTCAGTTGGTTATTTATTAGTCATATAACGTTCACTTATTCAGCCTGTTAATCACCATTCTTTATTTATTTTAAATTGCCTTTCAAATGTCTATTCTTGGTGTTGGGTTTTATCAAATAAATTTCCCCAAAAAATGCGACTTATACTCCAGTGCGACTTATGTTTTTTTCCCCTTCTTTATTATGCATTTTCGGCCGGTGCGACTTATACGCCGGAGCGGCGTATAGTCCTAAAAATACGGTAATATCAGTACTATGGATACCATGAACAAAAATGCCTCAGAACAGCCCACTACCTATAATATGGGCTTTTTAAACATCAGATCATTGTCTCCCAAAATGTTAGTTAATGAGGTCATTAGAGACAACAATCTTAAAGGCCTACTGAAACCCACTACTACCGACCACGCAGTCTGATAGTTTATATATCAATGATGAAATCTTAACATTGCAACACATGCCAATACGGCCGGGTTAACTTATAAAGTACAATTTTAAATTTCCCGGGGAACTTCCGGTTGAAAACGTCTATGTATGATGACGTTTGCGTGTGACGTCAATGGTTAAAACGGAAGTATTCGGACACATTGTATCACAATACAAACAGCTCTGTTTTCATCGCAAAATTCCACAGTATTCTGGACATCTGTGTTGGTGAATCTTTTGCAATTTGTTTAATGAACAATGGAGACTGCAAAGAAGAAAGCTGTAGGTGGGATCGGTGTATTAGCGGCTGGCTGCAGCAACATAACCAGGAGGACTTAGTTGGATAGCAGACGCGCTGTCTGACGCTAGCCGCCGACCGCATCGATGATCGGGTGAAGTCCTTCGTCGCGCCGTCGATCGCTGGAACGCAGGTGACTACAGGTGTTGATGAGCAGATGAGGGCTGGCGTAGGTGGAGCGCTAATGTTTTTATCATAGCTCTGACGAGGTCCTGTAGCTAAGTTAGCTTCAATGGCGTCGTTAGCAACAGCATTGCTAGGCTTCGACGGGCGGCACAGCATTAACCGTGTAGTTACAGATCCAGTGTTTGATTCGGTGTCTCCTGATAGTAGTATTGTTGATCTTCTGTCTATCCTTCCAGTCAGGGGCTTATTTATTTTGTTTCTATCTGCATTTAAGCACGATGCTATCACGTTAGCTCCGTAGCTAAAGTGCTTCACCGATGTATTGTCGTGGAGATAAAAGTCACTGAATGTCCATTTTGCGTTCTCGACTGTCATTTTTAAGAGGATATAGTATTCGAGGTGGTTTAAAATACAAATCTGTGATCCACAATAGAAAAAGGAGAAAGTGTGGAATCCAATGAGCCCTTTTACCTAAGTTACGGTCAGAGCGAAAAAAGATACGTCCTGCACTGCACTCTAGTCCTTCACTCTAACGTTCCTCATCCACAAATCTTTCATCCTCGCTCAAATTAATGGGGTAATCGTCGCTTTCTCGGTCTGAATCGCTCTCGCTGCTGGTGTAAACAATGAGGAAATGTGAGGAGCCCTTCAACCTGCGATGTCACGCTACTTCCGGTACAGGCAAGGCTTTTTTTTTATCAGTGACCAAAAATTGCGAACTTTATCGTCGATGTTCTCTACTAAATCCTTTCAGCAAAAATATGGCAAAATCGCGAAATGATCAAGTATGACACATAGAATGGATCTGCTATCCCCGTTTAAATAAAACAAATTCATTTCAGTAGGCCTTTAACGTCATTGGTCTCAGCGAAACTTTTTCCTGTTTAACGAGGCATCTCCTAACATACGAGTGCACATACAGCCCGTCCCCTTAAAAAGGGGTGGAGAGGTCGCGATTGATTGATTGATTGATTGATTGAAACTTTTACCTGTTGGAGGCTCAATATTGGTCCATATATAAAGCGCACCAGATTATATGGCGCACTGTCAGCTTTTGACAAAATAGTTTTTTAGGTGCGCCTTATAGTGCGGAAAATACGGTATATGTATGTATATATAATATATATATAATATATATATTATAGGCCAAAGGTTTGGACACACCTTCTCATTCACAACACAACTGATGATCCAAACTCGACAAAACCTAGAAAATTATGTTTGCCTTATGTTAGCATGTCCAAACTTGTGCGAGCGCACAGCAGATATCAGAGCGAGTGTAGAAACAAATCTGAATGCAAAGAAGGGTGAAGTTTAGAGCGGAAGAGAGGGGGCACGAGCCAGCGCATCGGTCTGACTGCAGACAGCAGTTATTGTGTTAATATGGCTAATAGCAAACAAACACTTACTGTGCACAAAATATATTTATATTTGTTCCAACATTTTTATTTTTCGCTTAAGTTTAATTTATTTTCAAAATATGTCTGCTTGCAAAACAAATGTTTCTGTCCTCAAAAGCTCCCTTTGTAACCTCAACATTAAGACAAAACTATGATACCATTTGACGGCTGTTCTATTGAATCTTTTCACCAGATTGTGTTAACTCTGGTTAATAAAGAGATTGAAGATTGAATGCTTCAATGGCTGTCATTTTATTGTCCACAAAACGGGTATGGTTTGGCCTGGAATGTTTTCACTTAAATCATTGATTTGCTGTTCATTATTACCTCGGCACAAATTAGTATTGCTTTTGTGTGCATGTGTTGTCTGCTGTCACTGTGTGATGTTGCTTCCTATTTGATATTAAGTTCATTTTAGTGAGGTGCTGGTTGTTACTTTCATTATATTATATTTTCTACCGCTTGTCCCTCTCTGGGTTGCGGGGGGTGCTGGAGCCTATCCCAGCTGCATTTGGGCAGATATTTCTCGCATTGAACTAACTGTGCGTCTGACGCTGTCTTGTTGACATAAAACCATTGCAAAAGTAGCGTACCATGTAACATCAAGCGTAACGCTAGCGGTCTGATCTGGTACGGATCTGGGGAATCCGACTGTTAATAGAATCTTATCTATATAATTGCTTTCACACAATCAAAACAAAGCATTGTGAAGGCCCGCAGCGGGTGTTGACGCGATGTGATTTCTGCCCAGTGCTCTGAATGTGAAAGTGAAGAAATTTGATGAAGTGCGAATAAATGGCGGGAGTAACTATCAAAGGCAGTGTCAATAGATATTTCATATCGGTTTGGCGGTATCGTCTCAATTACATATTTATTTCTAAAATATACCAGTATAACTCGTAATACCAGTATACCGCCCAGCCCTAGTTATGTTATTGCAGTAAATAAAACCTCAATGTCAATTTCATGTCGATTGTGTATCCCTAAAATAAGAGTAGAAACAACAGGGTGGATTATTAAGTCCAAGTCTAAACACTATTCCGCTGAAGTGGAAAACAGTGGATAATGCATTACAAGTTTGTTTTTCCTTCTACTTCTCAATCACATGTATATATTCCCCAATCAGCATTATTCCTAATTTGGCGTAACAATCAAAAATGTTTCTTACATATTTTAATTGACGTCAGTCCCATTCACAAATGTAATAGCGAAGACACTCACTCTGTAAACTTCCTTGGTGTCCAAGTCCCACATCTTGATGGTCTGTCCGGCTGAAAGCAGCAATTTACCATCTGGACTCACACACAAACTGGTCACTGCAGCACGGTCTGCCTTCCATTTACTGTGTAGAAAGTAGTGGTGGGGGAAATCAATTTGTAGATGCACGCAAAATCTGACATGGGCGATTGTAAAATCGATTAGTTAAAGTCAGTAATAGATTATTTATTGTAAATAATGCAGACAGTTATAAAATTCGCCTAAACTTACAATTAATGTATACAAACTGCCAAAAAGCATACATGAAGAGAACATTTCTATAAGCACAAAATGCTGCCACGCAAACCCCGAAAGGAAAAGTAGAAAAGCAAAACTAGATTTCCTTTTGGGTGCATTTCTACACTATATTTTACCTTTAGATTTAATCTCATCTACCAACCTCTTTTGGCTGTCTTTTTGACACTTACATTTCCCATGTATGGTACCACAGAATTTTTTTCAGATCATTTACTGACAGTATTATCATAGAAAATGTAATGTAAAATTATATAACATGCATGCAAAAAAGTCAAAAAAATGTTTCCCATTTGCATCTCTATCCTGTAACCATGCCCTCTCGGTTAATATACTTCCAGTGTTGTGACCTCTGTTTACAATCAGTCACGTCAAAAATATTCCTACTCGCTGGCTACTAATACTCTAGAAATACAACCGTTTTAGAACTAAGTGTTCAAGTTGCAAACATCCAACTATGATTAGCACCTAAGTGGACAGCTGTAAACGTTGTGGTTCGAAGAGCGAACAGAGGTGACAACAAGCTAACTAGCTAGCTTGTTTCGGTGCTCCTGATTGTCTCCCCGTCCTGCAACACAGTGCGTTGTTTAAGCAAGAGAAAAAGCAAGCGAGTACCTGGGCTAAGGCCAGCGTTCAACAAATGTTTATATCCTATTTGTAATGATATTTAAATATAACATCGCAGAGGTGATATTTTGACGCAAAAATTGGTTATTAAAAATGCTGATTTCCGCATTTTGCGGACACTTAACACGCCTGATTACGGCAAAATAAAGAATTAATATACTTTTCTTCCATACTAGGAAAAAAGGTACGTGCTTTTTGAAATGAAGCAAATAATTTGACTGATACACTACAAATTAACTCTACAAGAAAGCATGGAAGTTACTTTTTTTCTTTATCAACTTTTACTCTTAGAAGATAAATGTTTTAATAATGTCATGTGTTGGACATGTGAAAGAAATGCATATTTGGCTACAACATGCATTGTTCTTTAATACCGTTTGTGCCAAAGAGAAAAGTGACTATGTATGAATGTATTTGAATACACTGTTAAAGGCTTGCCGTTTTGTTCAAATATTGGCAGAATACCATATCACTCTTTGATTGTTTTAATACTGACCTCCGTGTCTTGCCTGTCTGCAGGTCCCACTCCACAATATTTGTATCATCTGAGCCACTATACAATAAACTGTCTTCAGGGTGCCAATGGACACAATTCACTCCTCCACTATGGCCTCCATCCTGAAAGAAAGAATGGAGAAAGGAAGTTTAGTGAAGAACAACATGGAAACTAAGTATTAACAGTGTGCAAGAACAAGTGAAGAGTAATGCATTGCTTCATTTTCAGTCATATGAGCACCCTTTGAGGAAAATTAACAGGAATACAAATGAAAAAAAAGTCAATTTTCTCTCAGCCTGAAGTGCTGCAACGCAACCTCGATAGAACATTTTGAAAATCAAGACTACATTTCTGCCACTAGGTGCATTTCTACGCTAGATTTTAAAGTAACACTTATTATCATCTACCAACACCTTTTAGCTGTCTTTTTGACACTTAAATGTACTACATAATTTTTAGTAGATAATTTACTAACATTATCATTGAGGAGTAATGTAAAATTATATAATATGCATGCAAAGAACTCAGAAATCGTTTCCCATTTGGCAACTCTATCCTGTAGCAATGCCCACTCGGGTAATATACTATGAGGGTTGTGACCTCATTCAGGCATGTGAGCACTCTTTGAGGAAGAATAAGAGGACACTTTCTATAGGTGGGTTGCATATGACGTCATATCCGTTTTTCTTCTTGGCAGCTTAATTCACACGATGGCCAAGCAGCTTGAACGTAGCATTAAAAGGAGCGAGTGTAGATTTTGAGCAGAAAATGCTGTATCGCTGTTCTGTTCGTGGGTGTTCCAGTCATTCAAATAGAGAAATAGGAAAGAACTTTCATAGAGTCCGAAAGAAGTTGTTCATAAAGTCAGGTAAAAAAAACAAAAGTGCGTCCAAGGAAATGACTCTTAAAAATGTTACTTTAATCATCGTGTGGAATACGATAGGACCATGCTTGTGTCTGCAGTGATCACTTTGTGAAATGTTTGTTGGAACGTTTGATTTGTATGAGAAACTTTCTGCAATGCAATTGAGTTTACTGTATCAGTAGTATTTGATAGCAGAATTAAACGTAAGAAATGGACAAGAGATCGCATTAGTTTGATCTTTTGTGGTTGCTACGCCTAAGTATAACGACAGACCAGGTTGTGCAAATAAACTAACGTCATGCTAAGTCCTGGTAATAAATATTGTGATTGTTAGTCCAATTCACCGTATTTTCATTGTCAATTTTCACAACAGAAACTAAAAGCTTAGTTGTTGTGCAGGAAAGCAAAGTGCTTCATTTGACACAGATGACATTATAGCGTCTTTGGTGCTAATGGTTAGCATCAAGAAAATATCCTGAATAATATTAGTAACCTGATTGTAGCTGAGATAGTAGCCCGATTGTAGCTGAGATAGGCTCCAGCGACCCCGAAGGGAATAAGCGGTAGAAAATGGATGGATGGAATATTAGTAAACTAGACCAGGGGTAGGGAACCTATGGCTCTCAAGCCAAATGTGGCTCTTTTGATGACTGCATCTGGCTCTCAGATAAATCTTAGCTGACATTGCTTAACACGATAAGTAATTAATAATTCCGCTGGTAATCAGTGTTCAGAATAACGTTCAAAATATAAAACATTCTCATGAATTTTAATCCATCCATCAGTTTTCTACCGCACCTGTTCAAGAAGTTGCATTAATGGTAAGAAGTATTTTATTCATTATTGGTTAGCTTCAAAAAACATTATTAAAAAGAATAAGAGATGTATCATACTCTAAAAGTGTTGGTCTTACTTAAAAAGCATGCATTTAGTTGTATTCAGTATTTAAAAAAAGATATCGATCTCACGGAAATACATTTTAAAATATTTGGCTTTCATGGCTCTCTGCCAAAAAGGTTCCCGACCCCTGAACTGGACGAATAAATCTTTCATAGGATAACAGAATATACTGAATCTTAATATCACTAGCAAACATTGCTTAACAGGGACAATTATAGCTAAATAATGAGAAAATATGAACTTAAAGGTCTACTGAAACCCACTACTACCGACTACACAGTCTGATAGTTTATATAGCAATGATGAAATCTTAACATTGCAACACATGCCAATACGGCCGGGTTAACTTATTAAGTGCAATTTTAAATTTCCCGGGAAATATCCGGCTGAAAACGTCTCGGTATGATGACGTTTGCGCGTGACGTCACGGATTGTAGCAGACATTTTGGAACAGCACGGTAGCCAGTTATTAAGTCGTCTGTTTTCATCGCAAAATTCCACAGTATTCTGGACATCTGTGTTGGTTAATCTTTTGCAATTTGTTTAATGAACAATGAAGACAGCAAAGAAGAAAGCTGTAGGTGGGATCGGTGTATTAGAGGCTGGCTACAGCAACACAACCAGGAGGACTTTGAGTCGGATAGCAGACGCGCTATCCGACGCTAGCCGCCGACCGCACCGATGATGGTGGTGATGATGGTGGTGAAGTCCTCCACCGCGCCGTCGATCGCTGGAACGCAGGTGAGCACGGGTGGGGATGAGCAGATGAGGGCTGGCGTAGGTGGAGAGCTACTGTTTTTAGCATAGCTCTGTCGAGGTCCCGTAGCTAAGTTAGCTTCAATGGCGTCGTTAGCAACAGCATTGCTAGGCTTCGCCAGGCGGGACAGCATTAACCGTGTGGTTACAGGTCCAGGGTTTGGTTCTGTGTCTCCTGATAATAAAAGTAATAGTAGTATTGTTGATCTTCGGTCTATCCTTCCAGTAAGGGGCATGTTTCTTCTGTTTCTATCCGCAGTTAAGCACGATGCTATCACGTTAGCTCCGTAGCTAAAGTGTTTCGCCGATGTATTGTCGTGGAGATAAAAGTCACTGTGAAAGTCCATTTCGCGTTCTCGACTCTCATTTTCAAGAGGATATAGTATCCGAGGTGGTTTAAAATACAAATCCGTGATCCACAATAAAAAAGGAGAAAGTGTGGAATCCAATGAGCCCTTGTACCTAAGTTACGGTCAGAGCGAAAAAAGATACATCCTGGCGTCCTGCACTGCACTCTAATCCTTCACTCTCACTTTCCTGATCCACAAATCTTTCATCCTCGCTATAATTAATGGGGTAATCGTCGCTTTCTCGGTCCGAATCGATCTCGCTGCTGGTGGGAATGATTGTAAACAATGTGCAGATGTGAGGCGCTCCACAACCTGTGACGTCACGCTACTTCCGGTACAGGCAAGGCTTTTTTATCAGCGACCAAAAGTTGCTAACTTCATCGTCGATGTTCTCTACTAAATCATTTCTGCAAAAATATGGCAATATCGCGAAATGATCAAGTATTACACATAGAATGGACCTGCTATCCCCGTTTAAATAAGAACATTTCATTTCAGTAGGCCTTTAACACCATAAACAACTGCACACGAGACTAATATTAGTAGCAGGAAATCAACTGCAAACAAACTTAACCTTTTTTAAATTAAAATCACGATCACAGCAGCACGGCACTTATGTCAATTAAATACGTTATCGATGGACGAATAAATCCAACTTTGTCTTTCACCGATTAACATTTTATTTGTGGACCTCTCAGATGTAAAAACATGATGTGCCTCTAATTTTTTCTTCTCAAAATACCTTGAGTGTCAAATGAAGTTAGATTGAAGCAAGCAGTAACATCTTGGTGATGATAAATGGTTTAAATCATTATCCGTTGGGAGAAGGTTTGGAAGTTGGTGAGCTGTGTCTTTTTTTCTCCACACATAGCGTTGTGTGTTCATCTCAAACAACTCAATTTTGGTTTCATTTTTCCACAGAATATTTTACCAGTAGTGCTGTGGAATATCTAGGTGCTCTTTTGCAAACTTCAAACATGCAGCAAAATTTTTCTTTGACAATGGTAGCTTCCTCTGTGGTGTCTTTCTATGAACTCCACTCGTTTGATGTTTTCCTTATTTTTGCTTGGTCAACAAAAATGTTAACATGAGATTAGCCAGAGATTTTTGTAGGTCTTTAGTTGACACTCTTTGATTGGGGACGGCGTGGCGAAGTTGGAGAGTGGCCGTGCCAGCAATCGGAGGGTTGCTGGTTACTGGGGTTCAATCCCCACCTTCTACCAACCTAGTCACGTCCGTTGTGTCCTTGGGCAAGACACTTCACCCGTGCTCCTGATGGGTGCTGGTTAGCGCCTTGCATGGCAGCTCCCGCCATCAGTGTGTCAATGTGTGTGTGAATGGGTGAATGTGGAAATACTGTCAAAGCGCTTTGAGTACCGTGAAGGTAGAAAAGCGCTATACAAGTATAACCCATTTATCATTTGATTATTTTTCAATTCATTGAGCATTCTACCCCGTGCTCTTGCGGTCATCTTTACAGGATGACCACACCCAGGGAGAGTAGCAACAGTGCTGAACTTTCTCCATTTGTAAACAATCTTTACTGTTGGCATTAACACACTTTTTGTGTATAATTACGCATTGAAATCAGAAAGGACGCACATTTTGGGAAATCCGCGGAGTAGCAGATTCTTTTTTTACCCACGCGGCCTTCTCCGCGTTTTTATTGGTTGTCTTCTAAGTAATGAATTTCTTAAATTTTGATTTGACGAAAGGTTTATCAAATACTGCCTCAGTTTGCACTCGGACAACTTGGTAAACATGGTCAACACTAAGGTGAGTGTAAAGTCAACCTTTTTAACTTCATCCTGTGCCATGTCTCCTGTAAATTAGTTGTTTTAGTCTGTGAATCCATAAAAACTTCACTTTTATTTCCCGCTGGATCGACAATGTTTGAGGATGGTGACAGGTTAGCTGTTAGCTTCAAGCTAACCAGCACCCGACCAGACTCCTTCACCCCAAAAACATACTTTGCATGTCAACAAACGGGGCAAATATGTGCCTTTTGAAATTTTAATGTGCGAGGAGTGTTCAAAAGGAGTCTCTTGGAGAAGTGGCTGACAAGTTAATAAGTATTGCTCGCATCGCTGACAGTGACGTCATCCCCGTCATTGTTTACTTTAGCAGAGATGCTGACTGTGCGTTATGATAAACACGCAAGCGTCGCCAGGCTCTGCTTTTTATCGATAAGACTTATCAGATTTAATTTTTTATTTTCTATAGCAGGGGTGTCAAAAGTATGGCCCGGAAGCCATTTGCGGCCCGCAGCTAATGTTTTTAAGGCCCACGGCACATTCTAAAAATACTATTAAAATAAACAAAAACAAAGTTGGAATAAAAAAAGCTTACAGGTGAAATGTAATTTAGAAAAAGTTGCAATGCTGACTAATAAAACAAAGCTGTTTTTTTCTTTAAAACTGCCATTGCTCAAAACATAATATTGAATCAAAATCAATGTTTTTATGAATTATTGACCTATCCTAGGTAGGGATGTCCCGATCCGATATTGATATCGGAAATCAGTCCGATATTAGCCAAAAAAGTGAATATCGGATTTTATCGGACTGAATCTAAAAACTCTGATATAAGCGCTCTGATATAAGCTGTCCATTTACCGCTGCGGCACGTCTATAATAGGTGACTCTGGTTTGATCACACTCCAACACAGTAGGTAGCGACAATGCCCCTTAATTAACGCTGGTGCCGGCCGCGGAAGAAGAGCGTCTCTGATCCAGCATGCACAGCCCATGTGATCACAACAACGACAACACGTGTGCTTGCAGCAAAGTGTAGTGATGTCGGCTGTGTGGAAGTATTTTAACGGAAACTCGGACAAAGACGTTGCCGCTAAATGCAACATTTGTCAGGCGCAAGTGTCCCGTGGAGGGACAGAACCGGGAAGGTTCAATACAAGCAACCTCATCACACATTTGAAAAAACACCACAAAAAAGAACATGAGGATTTTGGCGAGAGCAGCAAGGCGAAGCAACAAACCTCTGGCTCGCTTCAGCAACCCACGCTGGCTGAAAGCTTTGCAAGACGTGACAAACTACCACGGGACAGCAAAAAGGCAATGGCCATAACAGAAAAGATAGCCCAGTTTATTGTGCTTGATGACCAGCCCCTGTCGGTGGTGAGTAATGCCGGGTTAAAACGCTTAATGGAGCACCTCGAACCTCGCTACATTATTCCTAGCCGCCACTACATTGTAGACAAAACTATACCCCTGATGCACGAAGAGGTTAAAAAGTGTATTGCCGCACAGCATGCCGAAATGCTTATCTTCTTAAAAAAAAATCTCCACATTATGCTCGGACTGCAGAAAGTGGAGAAGGAGGAGGAGGAGTCGTAAGGGTAGTCAGCACTGACTGATTATTATTTGTTTTATGCTCTTGTTATGAGAGTGATATGTTTATTGTGTTTACACTATTCTTCAGTGATTACTAAGAGTAATTACTACATTGTTTTGGGCACAGTCAGTCAGTGAAACTGGAGCTGTGAACTCTTAACTTAAAGCAGTTGGACAGTGGACAATATTGTGTTGTTTTTGTCCCTGCCCACAGTTGTTTCCAACATATGCTGACAGTAAAAAAATAACTGAAGTGAACTTGAATTGTTTGCACTTTAAAACGTTTTTTATTTTTTTTTTTTTAATTGGATTTATTTAGGTTATTTTTCAGGGTCTTTTCATTTATTTTTTATTAATTCTATTCAATTGTATACTTATGTTGGTATTAGTGGTTATTTTGCACTTTAAATATAACATTTTGTTTTTATTGGATTTGTTGAGGTAATACTTTTATGTTGAAGGTTCAAATTTATGTAACCAATTGGTTAATAATAAATGGGTCAGTTTTTCCTATACCTACTCTTGCTGACTATTGTTTTCTGTTTTAACACTACAACATCAGTAACAGTAACATCATTTTATCAAGCCTTTTCTAACATTCCACACAACAAAATAAGGAATAAATATATGTATGATTCGTGCCTATATCGTATCGTATTGATATCGGTATCGGCCAATACTCAAAGCTACAATATCGGTATCGTATCGGAAGTGAAAAAGTTGTATCGGGACATCCCTAATCCTAGGTAGGGTTGGGTATCGTTTGAATTCGAACGATTCCGATTCCGGTTCTTTGTTTCGATTCCGATTCCTGACGATTCTCGGCGATTCTCGATTCCGATTCTTTTAAGAGGCAGGGTCAAAAAAAAGTTTAGGATATTTTAAATGAGCTAGCTAACCTACAGTCTTTCTGAATGAAATAGTCTGACATTCTCCATCAATTTTAATTCTATTAACTTTTTATGAACTTTACTATAAATTCCTCACAGGGCTGTTTTCAACTAGAATATAAATATCAAATCTATGAACTTGAATATAAATATTATAAATTATGAATACATTTTCCCAGGGGTACACTTTCCTCAAGAGAGCTTTATTTTTGAAAACCTCATGAAAACACATTTACACACACAAGTGTATGATGCTGCAGGTACTTAAACATGTTACCGTGCTCCCACTGATGGGCTAACCTGGGGCAGAAAAGCAAATAAACAATAAGAAACAACTTGCAAAACCCAGTCCAGATTAGCAGCAGGTACAGTATAAAATCAGAGACAGTTCTTGTTTAGGAAAATGACCATATCCGCCTTCTCAGGCAGGATGCGTGAGCGTTCTGGACAGATAGTGTCTCCTGCTGTGGATAATACACATTCGCTGGGTGTGGAAGAAGCTTGAACGCATAAATAGGAGAAAGCGCGATCTGACAGCAAAGGATAAGTCTTTTGTTGGTTCCACCACCATGCAGCAGGGTCGTCAGACATAAGTATCGGTGGAACGTCCTGGTACATCTGCAGCTCTCTCTCCACTCGTTTCTTGATGGACATGGAGCTCTGTTTTTTCATTTTTTTTGTAAAGTAAAGCCACACTTTCGACCGCTGACGCCCGCTATCCATGCTTGAGCTTGACTGACTCGCTCGGCTATGCTGACACTTCCGGCGGTGGGCGCTTCTTCGTTGGTGCTCAGCGGCTTCTTCTTCCGGTTCGGCTGACTTTTTTTTTTTTTTTTCCGGTCGGCGGACTGGGTATCAAAAATAGGAATCGAAATTTAAACTTTTGAACGATACCGGGAGAATCGGAAAGTTAGTCCCGGTTCCAATCGATACTCGATACCCAACCCTAATCCTAGGCTCTGATTACTTCACATCAAATATTCCACTTAGAAAAATATTTTTTGTGGAAGATTTTGCATATTGTGTGTTTGCAATAAAAAAAACAGTTTTCTTTGCTAACAAGGGCAGAAAACAAAAAAAAACAAAGAAACAAAAGAAAAAAAACTAGAATTGACGGATAGATCTGAAGTTGATGTAGACTAGAGATTTAAGCGTTAAATAATGTATGTATGCCCTGGCACACGATTATCATAATTTCATTACCAAAGCAAAAAACTTTACATTTTAATACTCAAATAAATACACTAAATAAATATACAAATATAGAAAAAACTACCGGCAGCGGTAAAGTTTAGACCCATGAAGGAAGGAAGAAAGTGAATGAATGTTTATAACTGAATACATTTACATATGCATAAATATGTGTTTTCTTTTGTATTTTTTTAAATGAATTAAGTAACATTTATGACAACCTTTTTCCAAAACACAATATAAAATGTGAGATAACGGAATAATGCATACATTTATCATTTGTTTTCAAATTTAAAAAAAGAGGGACACAAAATTTACTGTGGTACCCAATTTTTATGACTTGATGGGATCCCTGGGACCCCATTTTTATGACTTGATGGGATCCTTGGGACCCCATTTTGAAAATTCCTAGCACCAACACTGTCTTACTGCAGACACATGAACATCAAGGCTTTCAGAGATACTTTTGTAACCCTTTCCAGCTTCATGTAAGTCAACGATTCTTGATCGTAGGTTTTCAAAGAGCGCTTTTGTGCTAAGCAACTGTTCACATCAGGCAATACTTCTTGAGAACAGAGAACTCAAAACTGGTGTGTGTTTTTTTATAGGGCAGGGCAGCTTTAACGAACACCTGTAATCTCATCACATTTGTTGGACACCAGGTTGGCTGACTCCTGGCTTCAATTGACTCTTAGAGAAGTCGTAAGTTTAGGGGTTCACATACTTTTTTCCATACCGGCACTGTGAATGTTTACAAGTTGTGTTAAAAAAAAAACATGAAAACATACAATTGTATGTGCAGTATTAGTTTAAGAAGACTGTTTGTCTATTGCTGTGACTTAAAAGAAATTCAGAAATCATGTTATGCCCAAATTATACAGAAATACAAGTAATCCCAAAGAGTTCACATACTTTTTCTTGCAATGGCCATCAGGTGCCATCTTTCAAAAGTCTTACATTAGTATCTCTTATTTCTATAGTGCTATCTGGCACCATTTTCACATTTATTTTATAAAGACTATAAAAATGGGACCCATTACCTCCCTGCTTGGCACTCAGCATCAAGGGTTGGAATTGGGGGTTAAATCAGCAAAAATGATTCCCGGGCGCAGCCACCGTTGCTGCTGCTCATTTCTCCCCTCACCTCCCAGGGGGTGATCAAGTGTGATGGGTCAAATGCAGAGAATAATTTCCCCACACCTAGTGTGTGTGCGGCAATCATGGTCCATCTATTTTCTACCGCGTGTCCCTTTCGGGGTCGCGGGGGGTGCTGGAGCCTATCTCAGCTGCATTCGGACAGAAGGCATGGTACTCTATTTATATTATTTTTGTCTGTCATATTACTTTGTTTATAATGCTTGTGTTGCTTTCATATGCACATTGAATTTCTACTTGAGGTCCATGAAACAGTGTTTTTATCTACAATAATATTTATTCGACTAAGTACATCACTTTGTATGTGTTTGTGTTTTTAAATAAAACTTGGTTAAAAGATTACAGTTGAAGTATTTTTAGAACATTTTGAGCACATTTAAAAATACCGCGATAATATCGGTCACAATAATCGTAATAAGAAATGTTCATACCGTGACATCTCTAGCATAGATTAAATGTGTTTCCATATGTTTGTGTCAACAAGCAGGGTATTGTTTGGATGGCAAGTTTGTCACTTCAATCACTGATTTGTTGTCCAATATTTCCTCCGAACCTCGAAGTTACAAGAGTGCAGTGCAGTTTGTGTCAAGTTTTAAGGTGGTAAAAAAAATATCTGACTGACCAGTTCCTTCAACTAATACCTTGTGGGGATGGACAATTCATCAAATTTTAATTGTGGCTTCTCACTATTACGAAAACAATCGACAAAAAACGATTAATGGGCCACGCAACGTGCATGCAAATTTCGGATCTTGTGACGGCGAAAGAGATGAGGTGCGATTATGTGAAAAAAAGAGGACGCCCACTAGAAGTTAGGAATTTTACCATTATTGCCAATTATTATTTGACACATCGCTAGTATGTCCATTCAATAATCACTAAATTCAAGTAAAAACAATAGGGCATATTTGATTTCCGCATTAATATAACAGAGGACAGAGTTACATAATTGGCCAATAAAACGGAATCTGCTGTTAAACGCAGAATATCATGGAAATTGACATACATTTGAGTGAAACGTCAATGTTCGAAGAAACATTTGTTTGGGAAAATATTGTGTTTGATACCACTGATTCATCCCTGACGTACTTTGCCCCATGCTAAACCAAACAATGTCGACGTGGTCACTTGAAACAGCTATTCAACGACAATGCTAAAGCTAGCGAAAACAATCCATACACTCACAACACATCGCATCTGCTTGTGTTGTCAACATCATCATCAATGTAACATCAATTTACAAACAGTGGTCACAACTTGAGAGGCTCTCGCTTTTTTTTTTAACAGCCTCAAGAGTCGCCTCTTTACTCGTCAAGCTGAAAACAGCAGCACAGCACACATTCCCCTTCACAATAACGCGGTGCGCCACATCCAATCTGACTGCACTAACAAAATGAAGGTTTCAAAAAAGTACCTTGCAAGCACAAGCATAATGCACTTATTGATATACCTTATTTTTCGGACTATAAGTCGCAGTTTTTTTCATAGTTTGGCCGTGGGTGCGACGAATACTCCGGAGCGACTTATGTGTGAAATTATTAACACATTACCGTAAAATATCAAATAATATTATTTATCTCATTCGCGTGAACGACGAAGCAAATGGCAGCAATCGTCACACACACGTCAGCAATCGTCACTCACACGCCAACCAATAAGAATTCGGCGGGGGCGGGTCATGGCAGTAGTGCATTGTGGGTATTGGAATGCTAACTGCTATATGCTACTTCCTGAGATATTAAAATGGATCACATCAACATTGGCGGTAACTTATAAAAACTGAGAAGAACTGAACTAAAATGGCACCGAAAAGGAAATCATATACTGCAGATCACAAGCTGGACGTAGTGAAATATGCACCAGAAAACGGAGATCGAGCAGCAGAAAGAATGGACGCTAGCGGGGCATACCAGGAGCGACACCGAGGAGGAAGATGTCATGTTATTTAGCGATCGGGAGTGACAGATTGTTTGGTAAACGTATAGCATGTTCTATATGTTATAGTTATTTGAATGACTCTTACCATAATATGTTACGTTAACATACCAGGCACGTTCTCAGTTGGTTATTTGTGCGTCATATGGCGTACACTTATTCAGCCTGTTGTTCACTATTCTTCTATATATTTTAAATTGCCTTCCAAATGTCTATTATTGTTGTTGGATTTTATCAAATAAATTTCCCCCAAAAATGCGACTTATACTCCAGTGCGACGTATATGGTTTTTTTCTTCTTTATTGTGCATTTTCGGCCGGTGCGACGTATACTCCGGAGCGACTTATAGTCCGAAAAATATGGTAGTTACACAATTATGCTTTGACCTCAAATGCTGGTCAAAAGTTTCCAAATATGTTTTCTAACAATAAATGTGAAGGTTTTTTGCCTTTAAAAAGGTGTCATATGTAATAATTTAATGTCAAGTCATCATTAAATGGCCCTGATATGTCAAAAGGCATTAATAAATCATGTTATTTTTTAATATGCAGTGAGCAGCAGCGGTGGCCGTGCCCGGTAATCATTTTGGTGATTTAACCCCCAATTCCAAACCTTGATGTTGAGTGCCAAGCAGGGAGGTAATGGGTCCCATTTTTACAGTCTTTGGTATGACTCGGCCGGGGTTTGAACTCTCGACCTACTGATCTCAGGGGGGGACACTCTAACCACAAGGCCACTGAGCAGCTTCCCTCCTCGATAGCTGCACATCTGGGAACTAAACACTTTATACGTTTCCCTCCACCGGGTTTAACCATGCATTAAATTGATCGTTCAGGAGACACAAATTGTTGAACTTTTACTTACCCATCTTATGCAAGCAATTTGGCTTTGCTGTGAGCTTTCGTTAAGTTTTCTCCGCTGCTATTCTAAATAAGCGCTGCGCGCACAGCAATGGCTGGTGCTGTTCGATAAATTCAGTTAGTTCAGCTGTGTAGTTACGTTATAGCGTCCTCAAAAAACCTTTCAAAATCATATTTAAGACCTTTTTTTGAGATTTTAGCAGAATTGTAGACATTTTATGGCCTTAAAATTCAAATTATTGGATTTAAGTATTTTTTAAACTTTCCAAGACACCATAAGTTTGTCGTATTACGATGCATTTTGTTTTACCATATAGCACTACCTTACAATACTTGAATGGAGGTAAAACAAAACGGTGACGATGGCATACACGCAAATAAATCATTACAACCTAAATAGTACAAATTAGGACCACACACGCTCACCAGGGTACACTGCAGCGCTCCCTTAGCTGTACTGTAAATGAGCACTGATCCTGCTGCCGTGCCCATCGCCAACAGGTCTGCCTTCTCCTCCATCTGCCCCACCTCTGATTTCCTCTTCTTCCTCTGAGGTCCCTCCTGAAAAAACATTCCACGTTTCATATTCAATGTACATTAAAGATATGCAATATATTCAATGCATCCATTTTCTACCGCTTGTCCCTTTTGGGGTCGCGGGTGGTGCTGGAGCCTATCTCAGCTGCATTCGGGCGGAAGGCGGGGTACACCCTGGACAAGTCTCCAACTTATCGCAGGGCCAACACAGATAGACAACATTCACACTCACATTCACACACTAGGGCCAATTTAGTGTTCCAATCAACCTATCCCCAGGTGCATGTCTTTGGAGGTGGGAGGAAACCGGAGTACCCGGAGGGAACCCACGCAGTCACGGGAAGAACATGCAAACTCCACACAGAAAGATCCCGAGCCCGGGAATGAACTCAGGACTACTAAGTCAGGACCTTCGTATTGTGAGGCACACGCACTAACCCGTGTTAAATGCATCCATCCATTTTCTACCGCTTATTCCCTTCGGGGTCGCTGGAGCCTATCTTAGCTACAATCGGACGGAAGGCGCGGTACACCCTGGACAAGTCGCCACCTCATCACAGAGCCAACACAGATAGACAGACAACATCCACACTCACATTCACACACTAGGGCCAATTTAGTGTTGCCAATGAAGGTTAAATACATATCTAATCAAAGAGATGCCCTGTGCTTCCGAAGAACTTCAGATGTTTTGAGCAAGGCATCACTTCAGGGTCACTGATACATTATATTGCCCATTAACGCAGGTAAACAGAATAGTTATTATCATGTTAATTAGGTGACCACATTAAAGTATAAGAATAAGGCACATCCCACTTGCTGCAACACGTTGACAAACTCAAAATTGCCTTTACGAAACCACTGTACAAATGTAACGCACATCGACGACATATGACGACACAAATGCAAAAATGAAGGTCGATAATCGAGGTCTCACTAATTTGATCTTTTTTACCAGATACTCAGTTATTAATGCACTTTGGATGCCTACTCTGTCACGAGCGTCACAATGGCATAAGTTCGTTGGTGAACTTATATAAACGTCATTAAAATGACATTATAGTTTATATCAACCGTGAACAGTAGTTGGCATTGGTAATTGTGTTGTGCCATCTACTTATAAAATAACGTTAAAGGGTTAAACAGTTTTTAAACGCCCATGTGGGAGCTGACATGTGCTTTCTGCGCAGCAGTGGAAGCTAGTCAGCTAATAGCTAACGTGGCTGTTGTTCACATCACGGATACACGAGCAAACGTTTTTAAAGTAGGCATATAATTGCTTCTATATTATAATAAGAGTCCCTAAGCAAGTGTATACTCATAACATGGCAATATGTCATCGTAAAAGGCCAACGTAACCCAGTTAGCTTAGGCCGCAGCAGCCTATGAGCTAACTGAAGGGACGGAGCCTCACGTACCTTCACTGTCCGGCATGGTCCCCAGTGTATGCATGTACAAGTGGCACTCAAATGAGCTGAAGGTACGTATTCTTGGTGAAGTGTTTTACTGTCTGTGTTCCAAATGCGAAGTCTGCCGTCCTGGGCACACACTGCGAGGTATTGCCGTGATTTTGGTGAAAAAACGCAAGGGAGCTGCAGCGAAGAAAAGCCATCCCCGGCCGCCATTTCTGAAACGCTGCTTCAGTCTGCATGCGTGGTTTACACCAACCACGTGTCGAAGCTTCTGCACATGCGCATTGTCGCGTCAAAGCCGATTGGCTGGTAGCAGACCACATACGAATGGCGTCAGCTCCTTCGCTATTTTCACACACTATCGCGCTATGAAACCCATATGCGTTGATTAAAGCATTAAGGTCAGTGTATGTTGGGTCATTTATTTTTTTCTTTTCATTAATGACAATTGAAAACAAAAAACAATATGTTTATTTCATTATTATTTTGAAACAATAAAATGGAATACACATATTGGTTTTTTGTCACTCATGAAAATAAATTAAAAAAAAACACAAAGATAAAATCCCCCGGGAGGAGCTGGACGAAGTGGCTGGGGAGAGGGAAGTCTGGGCTTCCCTGCTTAGGCTGCTGCCCCCGCGACCTGACCTCGGATAAGCGGAAGAAGATGGATGGATGAATGGACAAAGATAAAATTAGGGCAGCACGGTGGAACATGGGTTAGTGCATCTGCCTCACAATACGAAGGTCCTGAGTAGTCCTGAGTTCAATCCCGGGCTCGGGGTCTTTCTGTGTGGAGTTTGCATGTTCTCCCCATAACTGCGTGGGTTTCCTCCGGGTACTCCGGCTTCCTCCCACCTCCAAAGACATGCACCTGGGGATAGGTTGATTGGCAACACTAAATTGGCCCTAGTGTGTGAATGTTGTCTGTCTATCTGTGTTGGCCCTGCGATGAGGTGGCGACTTGTCCAGGGTGTACCCTGCCTTCCGCCCGATTGTAGCTGAGATAGGCTCCAGCACCCCCCGCGATGGATGAAGATAAAATTAAAACAGTGTTAAATTTTATGTCGAACCACAATAGTTAGATTTTTTTCATGTAACAAATATGACAATCAACAATTTATATATATACAAACATATATGCACATACATACATACATATATATTAACATATATATATAAACACACACAAATATATATATACACACACATATATATATACACATATATATAAATACATATATATATATATATACATATACAAACCCCGTTTCCATATGAGTTGGGAAATTGTGTTGGATGTAAATATAAAGGGAATACAATGATTTGCAAATCCTTTTCAACCCATATTCAATTGAATGCACTACAAAGACAAGATATTTGATGTTCAAACTCATAAACTTTTTTTTTTTGCAAATAATAATTAACTTAGAATTCATGGCTGCAACGCGTGCCAAAGTAGTTGGGAAAGGGCATGTTCACCACTGTGTTACATGGCCTTTCCTTTTACCAACACTCAGTAAACGTTTGGGAACTGAGGAGACACATTTTTTAAGCTTCTCAGGTGGAATTCTTTCCCATTCTTGCTTGATGTACAGGTTAAGTTGTTCAACAGTCCGGGGGTCTCCGTTGTATAGTATTTTAGGCTTCATAATGCGCAGGACAATTTCAATGGGAGACAGGTCTGGACTACAGGCAGGTCAGTCTAGTACCCGCACTCTTTTACTATGAAGCCACGTTGATGTAACACGTGGCTCGGCATTGTCTTGCTGAAATAAGCAGGGGCGTCTATGGTAACGTTGCTTGGATGGCAACATATGTTGCTCCAAAACCTGTATGTACCTTTCAGCATTAATGGCGCTTTCACAGATGTGTAAGTTACCCATGTCTCGGGCACTAATACACCCCCATACCATCACAGATGCTGGCTTTCCAACTTTGCGCCTATAACAATCCGGATGGTTCTTTTCCTCTTTGGTCCGGAGGACACGACGTCCACAGTTTCCAAAAACAATTTGAAATGTGGACTCGTCAGACAACAGAACACTTTTCCACTTTGTATCAGTCCATCTTAGATGAGCTAAGGCCCAGCGAAGCCGACGGCGTTTCTGGGTGTTGTTGATAAACGGTTTTCGCCTTGCATAGGAGAGTTTTAACTTGCACTTACAGATGTAGCGACCAACTGTAGTTACTGACAGTGGGTTTCTGAAGTGTTCCTGAGCCCATGTGGTGATATCTTTTACACACTGATGTCGCTTGTTGATGCAGTACAGCCTGATGGGTCCAAGGTCACGGGCTTAGCTGCTTACGTGCAGTGATTTCTCCAGATTCTCTGAACCCTTTGATGATATTACGGAGCGTAGATGGTGAAATCCCTAAATTCCTTGCAATAGCTGGTTGAGAAAGGTTTTTCTTAAAGGCCTACTGAAACCCACTACTACCGACCACGCAGTCTGATAGTTTATACATCAATGATGAAATCTTAACATTATAACACATGCCAATACGGCCGGGTTAACTTATAAAGTGACATTTTAAATTTGCCGCTAAACTTCCGGTTCGAAACGCCTCTGAGGATGACGTATGCGCGTGACGTAGCCCGGCGAACACGGGTATGCCTTCCACATTGAAGCCAATACGAAAAAGCTCTGTTTTCATTTCATAATTCCACAGTATTCTGGACATCTGTGTTCGTGAATCTGTTGCTTCATTTCATAATTCCACAGTATTCTGGACATCTGTGTTCGTGAATCTGTTGCAATCATGTTCATTGCATTATGGAGAAGGAAGCTGAGCAAGCAAAGAAGAAAGTTGTCGGTGCGAAATGGATGTATTTTTCGAACGTAGTCAGCAACAACAGTACACAGCCGGCGCTTCTTTGTTTACATTCCCGAAAGATGCAGTCAAGATGGAAGAACTCGGATAACAGAGACTCTAACCAGGAGGACTTTTGACTTCGATACACAGACGCCTGTAGAGAACTGGGACAACACAGACTCTTACCAGGATTACTTTGATTTGGATGACAAAGACGCAGACGTGCTACTGTGAGTATGCAGCTTTGGCTTCTAAACATTTGATCGCTTGACCGTATGTGCGCAACTTTTTTTTGCGTATGTACGTAACTTTTTAAAAATATATAAGCTTTATGAACCTTGGGTTAGGTGAACGGTCTTTTGGGCTGAGTGATTGTGTGTGTTGATCAGGTGTTTGAATTGTATTGGCGTGTTCTATGGAGCTAGGAGC